>NC_052473.1:4570978-4664878 GCF_009730915.1 Dioscorea cayenensis subsp. rotundata
ATACTGGATGCTGGTGATCAATGGGATGCTAGCAACAATGGTCTCTCATTCTCATCCAAAATGGAATGTTTATATATACCATGTTGGTTCATCAAATCGAAACACAGTGAGCTTCGTTTTTGTTAGTAGACTGGCACAAGTACTTCTTGAACCCTTACCAACAAGGATGAAGGCAATCAAATTACCAAAACATCCTCTTTCCATTTCATGGGTATATTTACATTACATGGCAATACAGCACAGGCTACCTTCTGCAGGTTAGTTGGTGTAAGTGTGGTAACATTTGTGATGAGTAGATTTCAGAGCTCAAAATATATTCCTTGATCATATTTGAGTGATATCTGACAAATTTGTTACTGCTAGTAGAGTTTGGAGATGAAATTTCATCCTGGTGATTGGTGAAAATAAAAATTAAACTAAATCCAGTATTCAACAGCACATTTGACGTAGTGGTTGAGATAGTATGAGATTTTTATAATGATATAACTTCTGTGTTATACTTGAAGCAAAGGTTGAATAATAAGTAATTATTATTATTTTTCAATAAAAGAAGGTTATCAGTGTAAAGTCCTCTAAATACAGTGATAAAATGATAGATTTAGGTCGAGTTTATTATTTATTACTTGGCATACAAGAAATTTTTAGCTTACATATTATAATGATGCCTAGGTTAAGCATATTTAGCAAAATCACAAACACAACCAACAAAAATTGTGGTATTACTAGCAGTAAGATCTAAGTGATATTTTGGTATAAAATAGAAAAATGTAATTGCATTTTTTTCTATTTAAAATAAAAATATAAAGTTATTTTCATGTCAAGTTATTTATTTTGAACTTTGAAAGAAACACACTAATTTAAATCAATGTTGAACTTTCCAATATTGTGTAGATCCTATGGTTATTAGCTAAGCTGTTTTGTTCAAGGAACATGAAGGCTAAATATGAAACTCTCAATGCCAAGTGCAACTATGCTATGCTCTTAGCGAAAGCTTACCAACCATACACTTCAATGCATGGAAGGTGAGGATGTGGAAAGTACTAATAAAAACAATAGTTTTTATTTTTTATTTTTTTCGGATCGATTGAATTTTTAGCTATTAACCATATCCATATATATGCTCATTTTGATCTTGGAAATATAAAAAGATATTGGTTTTAACCAAAAATTAAAGAAAAACTTTTTGAATCAGTCATTTACTCAATAATTTAAGGATGATTGAACCATCCTACCTAACTTAGTAGTGAAACCGAAAGTTTAAATGAATTCATAAACTAAAAATGAATATTGTGATATAATTTAGAGATATAAATGCTCTATTTTTGTGATGGATGAAGAAACTTTTTATTATGTTGACATTTGTGATTTGATGGACAGATTTGATGATACAAATTTGACGAAATTGAGTGCAAAATGAACAATAAAGACAAAAAGTATTTGATTTGGACCCGAGTTGCATTATTTTGGCTTCAATTCTTAATGGAGGTTCACTTCCCAAGCGTTCTCAAAATATCCAACTAATAAGAAATTATGTTCTCGAAACTACTATGATTTCAAAGGGGTGAAATTATTTATTTACCGGAACAAAGTAGCTCTATATTTCATCAAGTAATTTTTTATGACAAAATACAAGTATTTATGAAAAATTGATTTATGTAATAAAGAAATTAAGCAATAAAATACGTACAACTTAACATGATGTATCACTTACGATTCTTCTTGTATGAAATTAAGATTCGATGTATTTATTAATTTAAAATATTGTTCCTTATATTGTTCATGCACTTTACTACTTCACCCAGCTACTATTTATCAGTATTGTTTATTAAAGATCCACATTAGTGCATTTCTGTACAATCCCTTAAATTAATGAGAGGTGCTTGTTGACTATTAAGTTAAAAAAATAAATTGATGTTAGAAAAGAAAAAAAAAACCTTTACTTTCTTAAGTCATTCTCTAATATAGACTAATTTGGTATAATATATTTAATATTATAACATATCAAACTCTTTCTCATATGAAAGGCTCAATAGAAGGAAATATACTAATTATTATTTTTCATTTTTTTTTCATCTTTTAAATAAGGATAAAATTTTAGAAATTGAATAATGCTTTAGAAGTTAAAAAAAACGTTGTACAAAATGAGATTTTAATTATGGAGTTAAGTCTAAAGAAGTTTGAATTGATATCCAAAATTCTAATAAACCATAAAAAGGATTCACTTAAAAGAGCAGAATTAAAATTTTAAAATAAATATTAGAAATTAGAAATTAGAAAAAAATAATAACTTATATAATGCACTTCTATGACTTTCACCTGTGACAGAAGAAAATTAAAGTTCTTTTTGTTTTTTAAAAAAACCTATAACACTTTCTTTTATAAGTAATTTGAAGTCGTTGACTAAATAAAAGTCGTAAAAGAAATATACACACCCTCTTGTTAGCTTATATAAGGGTATAATATAATGGCTTAATATAATGCATGTAAATAAGATAATATCATGGCATATTTAACAAACAATTGATTTTCATTTTTAAAAAACCTTTTTCGCTTGCAATCATAATAATAATAATAATAATAATAATAATAATAATAATAATAAACACCATTTATTTAAGCCTTCACCATCTTTGAATGAATCTAGGCAAAATGAAATAATATGATTTATAACGGCCATAAATTTAATTTCGAAAGACAATGAAAATGAATGAAATATTAGCTAAAAAAACAGTAAAATACTAAAGCTACTAAATGCAGTGAAGAGAAAGAATATTAAAAGAACACATTTACAATTTTAATTTAAATGTTAGCTTCTTTTATGTTTCTGAATTTTAAATGCCTCAATAATTCATTTCCAAAAGTAAAGGCGGCAATGGAACAATAATTTTTTTTCAAAAGTTTTTGTATTTTAAAAATTAAATTGTCAGGATTGGGTTTGTGAAAATGGAGCAGAGGACTAGACCTTGCACATATACCTAATGCACAAACCTTGTATATTTACGTTTGCAAAAGTGAATGAAGCATTGTACCATATTGTCATTATTTAGGACTTAATTATTGTGTGAGAAATTCACTTGTATAGTTGCATGTGCATGCTCGACCAAAAATAATTAGTGAAATAATTCAATTGAGATATAAAGAAAATTTAAGAAAATAACTATTTTTTTTTTATAGAAGGGACATCCTGGTGGGTACGGGCCGCTTAACTGCACCCGTGGGCCTGACCCTGCATGGTTACGGCTTTCACCGGGCCCCGACTGGCCAGTAGAGGTATAGAACCAGTCGGGCCAGGTTGATCCGTCTGACTCGGCGGATCCGGGTCACCTGAAGCCGGACTCGGAACCAGCCTGGTACCCTGTTGACACGGTGGGCCGAGCCAACCCGTCGGACTGAACCACCGGGCTCTAGTCTTTTCTCACCACGATTGTTACCACCGAGCTCAAGTAACTCTTTGCTCATGCTGGAGTACTTCACGTTGGTCGAGCGTGAGCCATCATTGTGGACCACTTGTTTCGGTGGCAGGATGTCCAAGGAGAGAACAACATCGACCAACATGAAAGCCACGAAGACGATGTAAGTGTTGGAGTTTGATCAGAATATTGGTTGGCAATAGAATCCAGTTACTTCATGGGCAGTAACTTGATTAACTGAGAAGAGGCCAATGTTTGTTTGAAAGCAGGTTGGAAATGTTCTAATTGAATCTTACTGTACTGCTCTTGCTTTGTTTGTGTCTTTAGTGAACTATTATGTTATGAATGCTTCTATTTTATGATGTATCAGTGATCTTGAATATTAATGAATGAGCTAATGATCTGAGTGCTATCTCAATTTTTTGAAAATCATCTTGTGAGTTCAAACGTTTAAACAGTGGTATCAGAGACAATGACAACCGGTGAAGGTTCTGGAAGCTATTCTACAAATGTTCCTAATTTTGATGGTGAAGATTACATCCTTTGGGGTCTAAAGATGGAGACTATGCTCCTGTCCAGGGATCTTTGGAGATTAGTTGAAAAAGGGTATAAAGAGGATGAAGAAGATGAACACAAGCTAGTTGAGAACATCAAAAGGAATGCTAAAGCTTTGTTCCTTATTCAACAAGTTTTAGACAAGAAGGTGTTGATTCGCATCTATAAACCAGGAATGCAAAGAAAGCATGGGACATCTTGAAGAATGAGTTCCAAGGATGTTCAAAGAGCACAACAACCAAGCTTCACACTCACAAGCAAGAACTAGAGAACACTAGCATGAAGGAGGGTGAGTCTTTACAGGACTACATCAGCCGAGTCTTGACTGTAGTGTATCAGATACAGTCACTTGGCGAAAAGTTCAAAGAGCAAGATATTGTTGGAAAAATATTGAGAAGCTTAACATCTAAATTCTCTCATGTTGTATCCTCAATTGTTGAAGCTAAAGACCTGTCCAAGATAACAGTTGATGAGCTAAGTAGCTCTTTGAAAGGTCATGAAGGTCGACTTGACATGTATTCAGATAATGTGGAAGTAAAAGGCTCTCCGGGTGAAATCAAGTAATAGCAGGAAGCAGCTCGCAAATCTCGCAAAAAGGTCGAGGCGGAGGAGCTTTTTAGAGGTCGTGGAAAAGGTAGAGGCGATGAGAAGGATTGCTCAAGTCTGGCCGATCAAGTGAAGGAATCAAGCATTACAAGGGAGTTCAATGCTTCATCTATAAAAGGTTTGGACATGTCAAGGTTAAGTGTTTGTTCCAAAATAAGGAAGCCAATGTGACAGAAGAAGTGAAAGATGTTAAAGATGAAGGAGTTATTTTTATGGCAAAAGATGGTGCAATAAAAGAAGAAGGAAGGACATGGCTTATTGATAGTGGATGTTCAAACCACATGTCAGGAGATAGATCCGTGTTTCAGTCTATAAAACCTATATCAAATCAGATCATAAGATTTGGAGATGGAAAATCTCTCAAAGTAGAAAGAATTGGATCAGTGTCCCTGGGCTCACAAACTGGGAAGACAACTATCCCAACTAACGTTCAGTTTGTTCCTAACTTAGTACACAATTTGCTAAGTAAGAGGTAATTAATGAATTCTAGGTTTGATGTAGAGTTTTCAGGTGGAGATTGCATTATCAAGGATGCCATAACAAAATAAAAAATAGCTCAAGTTGGTATGACAAAGCATAGACTCTTTCCACTGACTAATAAGGATGTACTCCATGCTCATGTAGCTCAAGAAGATGAAGCTGTTGTAAATCTTTGGCACAAGAGATTTGGTCATGTAAACTCTAAAACTCTGAAGCATTTACATAAAGAACATCTGGTGCTTGGACTGTCATCTATCAAAAGTGTAGCTCCTTATGAATCTTGTTCACTTGGAAAACAAGCCCGTCAAGAGTTTCCAAAAGGACACTCAGTTCGTGCAAAAGCTCCACTTGAATTGATCCATGCGGATTTAGTGGAACCTATGAAGACTCTGACCATCGGCGGTGATCTTTATTTCTTTCTTCTCACCAATAACTACTCTAGATACAACTGGGTATATTTTTTACATCAGAAGTCTGAAGCACTGCAAAAATTCAAGGCCTTCAAATCCTTGGTAGAAAAATAGCTGCTCCTTCCACGAAAAACTCTCCGGACTGATAAGGGAGGCGAGTTTGTGTCCAAAGAATTCAGAGAATACTACAACCTCACTGGTATTCTGCATCAGCTAACAGCCCCTTGTTTACCTCAGTAAAATAGGGTGTCTGAAAGGAAGAACAGGACAATCACTAAGATGGCTTGTACCATGTTGCAAGAAGCCGAGACATCATTGGTGTTCTGGGGAGAAGCGGTGGCGACTGCCGTATTCATTCTCAATCACTGGTTGACTCATGCACTTGAACGTCAAACACCAATGGGACCGTTGACCTGGTCAAGGCCGAGAGTGGAATTTTTCAGAGTGTTTGGGTGCCTCTCATATCGACTCGTTGACCTACAACATCGAACAAAGTTTGAAACCAAATCTAAATTCTGCGTTTTGATTGGCTATTGCACTCGTTCAAGGGCGAATCTGGCGATAGATCTACATACAAAACACGTACACGTCATCAGGAATGTAAGATGTTTTGAAGACAATATTTTTGATTGGTCAAAAGCATCAAGCTCAGCAGCATCAGTCTTTATGCCAGCTGCTGATGTGGAAAGTGATGAAATCAGTGAATTCTCACCATTAGATCAAATGAATGAACGGTCAGAAATTCTTCAACCTCAAAACACTTCATCTCCCAGAATCTCAACTTAGACAACCTCAAATGATGAAGCTCCGACGAGGTATCGAAATCTCATTGAAATATACTCCTCTTGTTCCCATGACCTTTGAAGAAGTGAAGATGAATTCTGAGTGGATTGCAGCTATGAATGAAGAAATGGAAGTTGTTCATAAAACCAAACCTGGGAGTTGACTTTTTTACCAGAAGGAAAGAGAGCAATTGGTTTGAAATGGGTACTTAAGTCGAAATCCAAGCCATATGTTTCTTTGCTAAGAAGGAAGGCTCGGATTGTTGCAAAAGGCTATGCTCAATGTGAAGGTGAAGACTTTGATGAGATCTTCTCTCCCGTTGCTCGAATGGAGACTGTACGTCTCTTCCTAGTTATTGGAACTCAGAGAAGATGGGAATTATATCAATTAGATGTCAAGACAGCCTTCTTGAATGGAGAATTAAAGGAAGAGGTGTTTGTTGAACAGCCGGAAGGCTTTATTATTACAAGGAAAAGATAATCTTGTATACAAGCTTTGAAAGGATCTTTATGGTCTTTGCCAAGCTCCTAGAGCATGGTATAGTCGCATTGATGCACGATTCATTCAATAAGATTTGAACAAAGTGAAAATGAACATATAGTTTATAAAAAGCACCCATGAGACATGGGAATACTGCTATTATGTTTATATGCTGATGATATAGTCTATATGCGCTCATCTGAAAGAATGTTGAAAGAATTTAAAAAAGAAATGATGAAGATGTTTGAAATGTCTGATCATGGTGAACTGAAATACATTCTTCGGTTGGAGGTAAGACAATTGAGTAATTCTTTATTTGTCTTTTAGCACAAGTATGCGGTTGACTTGCTAAACAAATCTGGAATGGAGAATTGCAAATCAGTGACATCTCCAATGAATTCAAATGAACAACTTCACCTGTATGACAATTCAGAGATTGCTTGTTCCAGTAAGCATAGAAGAATTGTAGGTGGGCTGCTGTATTTGACTCATACTCGACCAGACTTAATGTTTGCTATGTTTGTTGTCTCTCGATTCATGAGTTCTTCTACAGCTCATCACTTTGGAGCACTAAAAAAAGAATACTGAGGTACATTAGTGGAACATTGAATTATGGTTTACTCTACATTGCAACTGAAGGTCTCATATTGTATGGATTCTCCGACAACGAATGGGGAGGATCCTTAGATGATAGGCGAAGCACAATGGGTTGGTGTTTCTCTTTGGGTTCAGTTGTTATTTCTTGGAGCTTAAAGAAGCAAGCAATTGCTGCACTTTCAAGCACTGAAGCTGAGTATATTGCCCTCACCGCTGCTGCTTGTGAAGCAGTGTGGCTGCGAAGACTAATGGAAGATCTGAGTGAGAAGCAACTCAATTCATCAGTGATCCATTGTGATAATTGGTCAGCCATTTTAATTGCAATAAGTCCAATTCATCATGGAAGAATAAAGCACATAGACACTCGTTATCACTTCATTAGAGACCTTGTGAAAAATGAACAAATTGATTTAGTTCATTGTGGAACTAATGATCAACTTGCTGATATCTTTACTAAAGCTTTGACACATCAGAAGTTTGAGCTTTTTGGCACTGGGTGTCTGTCAACATTTTGATCATGGGGAGCTTGCTGGAATTTGATTAGAATATTGGTTGGCAATAGAATCCAGTTACTTCATGGACAGTAACTTGATTGACTGAGAAGAGGCCAGTGATTGTTTGAGAGCAAGTTAGAAATGTTCTAGTTGAATCTTACTATATTGCTTTTGTTTTGTTTGTGTGTCTTTAGTGAACGATTATTTTATGATTGCTTCTATTTTATGATGTATCAGTGATCTTGAATATTAATGAATGAGCTAATGATCTGAGTGCTATTTCAATTTTCTGAAAATCATCTTTTTAGTTCAAACGGTTCCAACAGTAAGTGCTATCGTTGACAGAGGAAGTGGTGGTACGGTGGTAGTTGAGAGAGAAAAGGATGAGCCCACGGATGATGCCGCCCATGTTGAAGATGCTCTAGAAAATTGAGATGTAGGTGCCTTCAGGGGTCTTCGGAGGCTATGATGTCATTATAGCGCCTTGCCCCGCCAGAGAAGCCCCGCGCCAATGCCGAGAACATAAGTGGAGCAACCAGAAAGAAGTGTGAGGCGGGGGCCAAGGACATTGTAGATGCCACCACTGAGGATGCCGAAGATGGCGAAGGTGGTGTAGAAAGACCCGGCGTGGAATTCACTTTGGGATATTTTAAATCTTTTACCTTGTTTTTTGAATTTATATATTTTTTTTCCATTGTTTTTTTGGGGTTTATTTGTTTTTTTTTAATGTTTTTTTTGATTTATTTGAAAGTTCGATTGGATAAGAACATATACAAATCTGTATATTTGAAGTGATATTTTTTGTTTTAATCAAAATTTTTTTTCCATACTAACCTTTATGTTTTATGAAATTAATATTGGGTTTGGATCCGGGTTTGACCTAGTGGGTGATCAGGCGGGTCAACCCGTAACCGGCCTGTCCACAGGATGGGCCAATTACGGTTCATGACCCGGTGGGCCGGTTATGGACCTGGACAGTTTTTTCAACGGCCCGTGCCCACCTCTAGAGACATGGCTGATATTAGTTGAAAAATAGAAAAAATTAGATAAATAGAGATTAATAGAACTAGCATGCATAATTACCAAAGTGACCAGCATTAAAAAAATAAAATAAAAATCCTCTCATATTTAGACCTAAATCAAATAATTATAAAAGTATATATGCACATCCGCATATAATCTTTCTCTCGATAATACAAGGCTATTTAGTTCATTGCCTTTACTCAATTTTAGAGAGAATTAAGTTTAATATCATAAATTCATCTCATAGACTTTTATATTAAATGAAGTTTACATATAAACTTGGATGTATATATACCATTCATACTATTATTAAAGTATTTTGTCTAGTCACTGATCTAATTTGAGTGCCTCTGTAGGATAGACCTCAACAGAGAACTGTTCAGTATTTCTTTATAGAAAAATTGAGGTGAAAGAAAAGATACAAAATCTGTCTTTTCAGAATTATCATCCCAATAAAAAAAAATATTCTTGTGATAGATCCCACTCCTGGTTAGAAATATAGTGAAATTATCTTTCCTCTCCCATCAATAGGTTTAGCCCGAGTATTTATAACGAAGGTTGTCAGACCCGGACCGATTCGACCGGTTCAACCGGAAAAATCGGGGCCGGCCACATACCGATCCAATCGGTTCAACCGGAAAAACCGGGAACCGGCCATGTGGCCGGCCCGGATATACCCCATTGAACCGGGTATGAAAAAACCCGGTATTAACCCGGTGACCCTGGCGGTTTAACCGGGAACTAGTTGACCCGGCCGGGTCAATCGGGTCACAATGTTTACATTTTTTTTTATAATATTTAATAATTTATTATTATTTTTCTTATTAAAAAAACCACAAAAATCGTGTATATTTATTAATATTAATTTATAATTTATAATCAATAAATAGAATTACAATATATATATATATATATATATATATATATATATATATATATATATATATCATAAACATACCAACACAAATTAACATTTAAAAATAAAATCTATTAATATGTTGTGTACATACTTTCTAAAATTTAAATTTATTAAAAAAATAAAACAAATGAATGTAACTTTATTATAAAATATAAAAATAAAGTATTCTAATTAAATAAAAAAATATAAGAATTTAAAACGAAATAAAAACTCAATTGAGATATAAGAATTAGTGAATTAAATTTCTTATTTATTTTAACAAAATCAACCAATACACAAACAAATAAATAAATAATGCTTAGAGAAGTTCGATAATTATATATTAATATATTAAATTTGCAAATATTTTAAAAAAATAAAAATAAATGACATAATTAGAAAACACTACTGTATATAAGGTCATTTATCAATTTAAAATCAAATTTGAGTAGTTTTTTATTTATAATTATAACTTTAATATTATATTTGCTAAATTATTAATTATTATAATATTTTTTATATTTTATTATTGACCCCAGTTCAACCCCGATTCGACCTGATCGAACCCATTGATCCATGACTCTTAAACTTAGCCGGGTTATTGCCTGGGCCGGGTCTGACAACTTTGTTTATAAGTTATAACATGACCCAAGTAAGCCTCATTCACAGATATCTAAGCAATTCTTCTTGTTGCTTTGACAAAACTTCCCTCTTGTATAGTATCATTTTGTACAGATTGTGTATGAATTTAATATTACTATAGAATACCTTGTTGTCGCGAGTTACTGCATTTATATGAGTGATCCACAAACAACTAAAATCCCTCTTTTTCTTCTTTCAGATAAATACAAGATATGGATAAAATTCCTCCACATCCGGTCAATTGGCCAATCTTATAAAAAAAATAACATTATTATTAAACATGGGTGAATATTAGTATACCTAAATTTCTAAAAACATCTTTGAAAATTTAAAGCAATATTACATATATATATATTGAGTTTTGTTTTTAGTCATTTTAATATTTTTATTAGTTTTGTATTTTAATAGTCAGCTTATATGATGGAAGAGTTCAATAGAAATATTTTGAGCCATATAGAACGTTTAAGAGATTAAATAGACAATTACAATTTTTTTTCAAGGGTATACAAATGAAAAGCACATATGTTATTATTTAATGTATATTTGAAAAATTGCTAAATACAGGGAGAAAAGACAAGGTTCATGGCACCCTTTGAGTTATGTTAATTAATTATTGAATTTAATGTTTATTAAAGTTTGCTGGTCATATTTTAGGTAATCAACCCATTTAATGCATTAAATTGATTTATGCCTTCACTAATTTTGGGTGTTAATGAATTTGGACAACTTTTTTGATAAAATAAAAAATTCATTTATTACTATCGCAATACTCAGTGAGCAATACTCAGTGATTAAAATATTTAACTCTCATGTGGGTACCAGACATTGAATGTTTAATTTTCTTTCAAAGTACGGTTGATATATAATAATAAAGTGCGTCTGTTAGAGTGACTTATCCTCATTTAAAAAATATAATAAAAAATAATAAAACCTATTGAAAAAGTTTTAAGAATAATCATTTAAAAAATATATTTCTTTTTCACCTTCCAATAAGTGGAGCACAATATTTTTATCTTCTATATGAAAATAAAAATTATTTATTTTATAAAATAAATTAAAAAGGAATAAAAAAGCTTTGGGTGTTTCATCATAAAATACTTATTTTGTGAGTTAAGTAGAAATTAAATCAGTGTTTGTTTTTATATAAAAAAATGTTTGTGAAATTCTAAACATTAATTTGCAATAAAATTGTGAAAGTTATAAAGTGGTTGTGTAAATACTGTAGCAATAATATTCATTCACTGTTCACGAATCCCTTGTGTTAGGATGTTATTTTTCTCTCCTTTAGGGTTACATGGTAAGGAGATATATTAGTCCGATTTGATCTATGAAAAATTTTTAGACATGCACATAATATGACTCTAATTGCCTTATATGACATTTGACTGAGTTAATAAATCTCTAGATAGTTGTTAAGCCACCGTAACTGGTGCATCACTGTGCTTACATGTCCCTTGACATCTCTTATTGTGAGACGCTTGTCAGCTTTTGTGGGCCCCACACATTATTTTTATTTATTTCATTTATTTTTGCATGCATGGCGGTTACGGAAAAGGAAAAAAAAAACCCTTTTTTATTATTTTTTTAATCTTTATATTTTATTAGGTTTTCAAAACCCTAGCCGTCGTCTCTTCGTTTCTTTCGATATAGATTCTCGTTTGGACTAGAGAAGAGGGAGAGATCTAGTTTTTTTTTCCTCTTCTCCTCTTTTTCTTTTATTTTGGTGTGTGGTGCCGGCGGTGAGGACGGGGATAGGTTTCTTTGTCAATGGTTTTGTGTCGCTTATTTTATTGAGCTAAGTTTCCCCTTCATTGGATCTTTGGCCAAGTTGTAGTTTTTCATTGTTGTCTTTTTTATGATTTGTGCAAGAGGCCAAGTTGTAAGTTTTCATTGTTATTTTTTTATGATTTTGTGTAAGAATTTATTATTATTATTATTATTATTATTATTATTATTATTATTATTATTAATTTCCAAGATTTTATCTCTGTAGTTCAAAATACCTTCTAAAACATAGTTTTCCAATAACATCTAGTTTTGCATTAAATATGCTACTGTTGGTCAAATGGATTTACAAAATTTGGTACTACTTGCATGAGGTGTTTGCTGATTATAGATCCGGTGCTATATTTGCAGATCAGTTGCATGTTATTAGTTCATGTTGTTCAAAAATGGATTTCTTAATAATTGGTCAGCTTCTTTATCATTGATAATAGCAACCTAAGAAAAACATCATTTCCTATATTTTGGAAGCCATGCTTGATTTCAAGGAGTTCAGTGTTTGGTGCTTAGTAATTAATTGCTACTTGTTTTTCCAATTAGATTGTCAACATCGTATTATGATGAGGATAATGTCAATGATTTTGTCTTTATATGTCAGAAACTATTCTTGTACAATAGGTGCTTTGTGGCCTAAATGTTGAAAATTTATGTATAGGATGGTTAGTTGGAGTGGTGTGATTTACTTAATATATTAAATGGATTTCAAGATTTAGATACTGTGCTTGCTTTGATTCCGTAGGGAATAGTGGAGAAGCTCTGTGTGTGAATAGTTAGCACACACAGATATACATATATGTATATATATATATATATATATATATATTGGATTGTTGGATATTTTAAGTATTAAGATATTGTAGGAATTTGATCCACTGTATATTCCTGTGTATATGTAGCATGTTTAACATTTTAATACATTGGAATGTACTCTCAAATATAGGGTGTTCTGTTGATGCCTAATTTCGGGGTGCTTGTAGTTTTGGTGTTAGCTAGTCAGGTAAGTAAACCACATATAAATACCCATATATGTATATGGATTTCGACTCTTGAAAAATTACCAATTTTATTTATTCACTTATCTATCTTGTTAATGATATTTCTTTAATCATTGACAAAATTTTTAGTTTATATTTATAAACTTTCTCATTGTTTGTATTTTTATTAGTTATTTAATTATTATTTTTTTAAAAATTCTAGTTATTTAATGGATAATTAAAATTGATTATTTAAATGGTTTTTTTAATAGTTGTTATGTGAGCATCTATGAAAAAGATGTTATTTAACTTTTATCAAATCTTCAATTAGCTATTCTGACTTTTGTGGGTTTTAATGAAAAATTCATTTTTGTTTAATTTTTTTATTAGAATTCCAGCTACTATATTTCCTCTATTATGGAAACTAATGAATTATTTCATATACTTGTTAAATATTAATTATTATTGTCACGTGATTGATTAAATTTCTAAATATTATTGTAAGACATTAGCATTATCTTATTTTGAAATAATTGGAATTATTTTCATTAGAAAACAGGGATCAACAAATTTTCGAAAGATTGCGTCGATAATAATTTTGGTTGCACCAATTTATTTTTTGTATAGAAATTGTAGTCCCCAATTAACAATGTAATAACCCTCACATCGGGGTTAAACATCGACCGTGTCGACACGCACTACCGACATAGAAACTATAGTTTCTCACCGTTTCGTCGATGAAGAATAATGGCTTCTGATATTCTGGCTCGGGTCACCGAGGGTAAACATATGAGCTCAAACTCGACTCAGTCACTGAGTTTAAATAAATGAGTTTTGAAGTTTTTGTTTTTGGCATTAGTTGTTTGGGGGACTTATATGCTCTTTTATTTTTGGTAAATTAAATCTGTTTTTGAATTATTTCTAATTTCTGGGTTCATTTTGATATTTATTTCATTATGTTATATTTTGTATGTTTATTAGAAATTATTAAATTTTTTTTGTGATCCCGATATTTTTAGTGGTTATTTACTGAGCTCCCAATCTCATTAAATTGTTCCAATTCCCTTTCAAATCAGGAGTAGGTTTGAGGGGTGGACAGCTTAGAGGGGTCGTTGAGCAAGTCACCGTCTAGTTCTTTATCAAGTTAATAAACTTCTATTGTTGTGGACTTAGAACTTCTTGTCTTATGTTTAATCTCATGTGAGACACTTGTTGTTTGTTTTCGTTGTATTTCGATCATTGTGCCTCTCTGTTGCTTTTGAGAGTTAATGTCTTTGTTAAAGGTTGTTTTTATCTAGTGTGAGATAGGTTTTGAGGCCTTACGTGCCTATTTGGCCATGAACTTGTAGGTATGCGGCAGTTTGTCAATGCTCCTAGTTCGGGGTGTGACAAATCTAAGTGGTATCAGAGCATTATCGATTACAGTTAACTATGATCTTATTTTCCTAGCTGAATCTTCTGATTTAGTGTATTAGGGAGATCTGACTCATGTTTAGTTTGGTATCCTTAAGTTCTAGTTGATCTGAGATGATCTTTTGTTTGTGTTTGCCTAATTGTATTTGGGTTTACCTTGCAGAATGCCACCCTGTAGAGCTACTAGTAGAAGTGTTGCTGATTTGATGGGATAGTCCTCTACTGTTGGTGGGATCCCCACCGAGGAAGGGACTGATGATAGGAATGATAACCACGAAATACCTGCTGAGGAAAGGACTAATAGGGTTGATAACCAGGAAACTTTGATGGATCTGGTTCGAGAGGTGGTAGGGTTGGTACGTGATCAGAGACAACGTCTGGCATCAGCAGCACCACCACCACCACCACTACCGCCTCCTCCTCTGCCGTTTCCTTAGGAGCCTAAGGAAAAGACCATCATGGAATTCAAAAGATCTTGTCCACCACTATTCGAGGGTACTACTAATCCAGATGAAGTGGAAGTTTGGTTAGAAGAAATGGAGAAGACTTTTACTGTGATGAAGTGTACTGAAGAAAAGAAATTGAGATTTGATGTGTACATGCTCAAGGGTCCTTCAAATCACTGGTATCAAAGGGAGCTTTACACTCGTTAAGGGTAGCAGTTTGGTTCTCGGTTGCAATTGAGAGAAGCTCTTTTCTGCAAATACTTCACAAGGGACAAGATGGTCTAGTTTGAGAAGAAGTTCATCAATCTCACTCGTAGGCAGTATGACAGTGGATGAGTATGAGATGGAATTTGATAGACTTTCCAAATATGCTCTGAAGCTGGTGGATGATGATCAGAGCAGGGCCAGATGTTTTGAAGAAGGATTGCAGGCACACATTCGTAGGGGGTTGGTCGCCTTGCATCTGACCAGTTATGTAGAGGTTGTGAATCGTGCCAAGTTTTTGGACACTGTCTGGAGTGTTACTAAAGATCAAAATAGAAGATTTCAGAAAAAGAGGGATAGAAGCGTTGACAATCAAAGGAACCATCAGTCAGGAAGTGGAGGAAAGCCTAGGTTGGAGGCGAGACATGGTGAATCTCAGACTGTAAATGGGCCACCAGCATAATGGTCTCGTGGGTTTGAACTAGTTCTGCTTCGTTCTGCACAGAGATGTGCTACTTGTGGAGGTTCACATGCGACTGCAGATTGTAGACGTAATACTAGGGCTTGTTTCAAGTGTGGCAGTTTGGAGCATCATATTGCTGGGTGTCCACAGAGGTATTCTGGGGCACAGAGGACATCTAGTGTGCAAGATTCGAGGAAGGTGTCAGCGCCTAAGCCTCAAGCGTTTTTAGGTCAGCATGCCGGGAAGAGGTAGCTAGTGAGCAGCCGACTTCCTCAACTCAGCAGAAGGCAGGAAGGCCGAAGACCCTGGGACGTGTTTATGCAATGACTCAGGAGGATGCACACTCCTTTAATGCAGTGGTGTCAGGTACATTAGCAGTTTACTCTGCATATGCTTGCGCATTATTTGATTCTGGAGCTACATATTTGTTTATCTCGTCTGCATTTATTTGTAAGTATGTCTTGCCTGTTATAGCTGTGGATTATGATTTGTGTGTTGCCACCCCTTTGGGAGTTGATGTTGTGCTTAATTGAGCATGTGAAAATTACCCCATTATTGTTGCCGGTTATAAGTTGCTAGCTAGCTTGCATGTTATGAGGATGACTTACTATGATGTTATCTTAGGAACGGACTTTTTGTCTAAATTCCATGCCATAGTCGATTGTTATGCAAAAAGAGTAGTTTTTAAAATCCCTAGAGAAGCAGAGTTCACCTTTCATGGGATTGATTCTGTATCACCGCCTCATGTAATTTCCACCTTACAAGCTCAGAAATTACTTTTGGGTGCTCGGGATTTCTTGCAACAGTGGTGGAAGACAAATCAGAAGGACCAGTGTTAGAGGATATTTTTTTGGTGAGGAAGTTTTTTGATGTTTTCCCAGGAGATCTTCCTGGCTTGCCTCTTGACAGAGAAGTTGAATTTGCTATTGATTTGGTTCCGGGAACGAACCACTTATCAAAGGCTCCTTACACCGCATTTCTCTTGGAAGATAGTTATTGGGGAGCTTTCGTCAGCACCAATTCGGCAAGGTGTGCCCTAGGCTTGACAAGGGGACCTTTGGAGAAGACGAGGCCACTCCACAAGACCATCGACACGAATACTGAGGGGGTTGTACTATGGATTGCATGTTTTTAATTTTGATTTCATTATTGATTATATATTGCTCCATGAAGAGTTAAACCCCCTAGTGGGCACTTGGATTTGTAAACCCTAGGATGTATTTGTTTCATTAACCTTTTGTTATGCTTCCCTTAATTGATGTCTTTAACTGAGTTCTAATCTTGAATGCTTGTTGAATGATTTCTCCCTTAGAGTGACACTAGGGTTGAGAGTCTACATTGGTAATCCTTGTGAGTGAGTGACACACCATGAGAGTTAGATAAAGCAAGATTTGAGAGGGTCGAGAGGTAGCGGAGCGTCCTCTTTCTCCTCCGGTATGATTTATCCTACCTCCACATTCCAAGAGTTCTTTGCGGTCACAATAAAGTGAAGGGTTAAAGGATGAACTCCGCTGGGGCTTAGTTGCGCGAGAAATAGAGTGAACCGTTAAAGTGATTTTAACACCTGGGGCTTAATTGTGACTAGGGATCTTTCGCTTGGACCAAAGGGTTAGATCTACGTATAGGAATAGGGTTTATCACTTGGAATCCCTAGAGCTTCTTGCAACTTTACACAGTGTGAGGTATTAAGACTGGTTGATTTCTCCACCGGGGCATAGTCTAGAGTTAGTCACGGTTGACCTTAGGTTTGGGAAAGTGTATTTAAGGATATCCATGACTCATTAAGTATTAGTTAGGAAGCATAATAGTTGGTTTTGCACTTGAAGCAATAATCCTAGGATGAACAATATCCGAATACCCCACTTTTATCGATTGCCTTTCCTCTCATTTTATTGTTACTATCTTTCTTTTTTTCTTTAGTTTATTTGCATCGATCTTTATCCATACCATCATTGCTTCATTTCCGCTTAGTTAAGTAGCAATCTTGGTGTTTCTATTCCTTATTCCCTGTGGATACGATACCCCACTCACCTGGGATTTATTACTTCGACAACCTGTGCACTTGCGGGTCACACGCAAAGGTTGTGTCAAGTTTTTGGCACCGTTGCCTTGGAATAGGCATTTTGGAAGCACTTTGCACTTTGCTATTTTAGCTATTTACCATTCATTCTATTTCATCTTTTCTTATTCTATCATTGTTCTGATTTATTTTTGTTCTTTTGGTACAACTCTAGGTTATGACCCGAGGGAACTCTTCGACATTGGTTGAAGGAGATCCTGAATTGGAATGTACACTGAGAAGAAAGGGTAAAGAACTTGTGTAAGAACTGTTAAATCTAGCGGAAGTCAAGTGTGAAGGGTCAGAAAATATGGCAGAGCAGAATGAACAACAGAGAACACTTTCAGACTATGCCAGATAATTAATTATGGGCACGTAGTCGAGTATCGTGCGACACCTGATTATCGCTCCAAATTTTGAGCTAAAGCTAGCATTCATCCAAACGATACAGCAGTCAGCGCAGTTCAATGGTTTGGCCGATGAGGATCCAAACAATCACATTGAAAACTTCTTGGAGGTTTGTGACATGTCAAGATCAACGGTGTTATGGATGATGCTATAAGATTGAGGGCTTTCCCATTTTCTCTAAGGGGGTGTTTGGATGCCAAGATTGGAGTGGGAGTGAGGGGGGAGTGGTTGTAAGCCCTTGTTTGGGCATACATCAGTGGGAATTTGGGTGGATTGTGGAAGGAGTGAGACTCACCCATGTGAGTGAGTCTCACTCCCCAAGAATTGGGCGGATTGGCCAAGATTGGACAGGAAAATGACATATATGCCCTTCTTTGTGTCTTTTTTTTGCTTGGAAACATGATTATTCCATTGCCATATATGGAAAGAGAAAATAAAGAGATGGCAAGGAAAAATTTTCATATTATTATTATTTTCAATGTTACTACACATATTTATTTTGATAATTAATTAGTTAATTTTTTTTATGTGTTACACAAATATAATTAAAAATAACTCATTATAGTTAATACCATTAATTACTTGCTAATTAATAATATTAATATTTGAATATAATACTTATAATAAAATTATAGTATTATAAAATTAAATAGTTATTTCTTATAATTAATTAGTTACATTTTTTCAATGTTTTAAAAATTATAATTAAAAACAACTCATTATATTTAACACCATTAATTAATAGCTAATTAATGATATTAAAATCTCATCCCAAAAATTAGAATGAAATTATATTATAATAAAATTAAATATTTATTTTTGATAATTAAAAAAATATATATAACTAAAAATAACTCATTATTATATATACAATATCATTTATATGGATGAGGGACATAAGTGTCATTTTACCATATCTACTTTCATTACTTTTTCCATTCTCAATAAATTACACTCTCCAAATCCTACCAACCAAACACATCCTTCATTCTCACTCCTCCTCCATTACCCCTCATGTCACTCCCAATCCACTCCTCCCCCAATCCACTCTTGGCATCCAAACATCCCCTAAAAGAAAGAGCTAAACAATGGCTCCATTCATTGGCAAGAGCTTCTATCACAACATGGAACGACATGGTCGAAGCCTTCCTTGTAACGTACTTTCCTCCGGGATAGTTAGCAAAGCTTCGCAATGAGGTATCTTAATTTGTTCAGATTGAACTTGAATCCTTATTTGAGGCTTGGGAGTGATTCAAGGACCTTTTGCGGAAGTGTCCACAACACAGGTTCCCCGAATGGATGATCATTCAGATTTTTTATAATGGGTTGAATTCAAGTACAAGACAACTTCTAGATGCCACCACATGAGGTACAATGGGGAGCAAGACCCCTGAAGAAGCCTGACAATTGCTAGAAGAAATGGCCATGAATAGCTACCAATCGAATGCAAGAGAAAAGAAAAAAGTGGCCGGACTCCATGAAATTGATGCGGCTACATCTTTGGCATCCCAAGTAGAGGCATTTAGCATGAAATTGGATACATTGACTTCACCGAGGGTAGCCGCTGTCATAAGTTGTGATGGTTGTGGGGTTTCACATATGCAATCTGATTGTCCTATTTCGATTGCTACTTCAGCCCCAACTGACCAAGTAGATTTTATGGGAAATTCGAGAAGAGTACAAGGCAATCCTTATAGCAACACCTACAACCAAGGGTGGAGAAACCACCCTAATTTTTCATGGACTAACCAAGGGCAGCAAAAGGCCATGGCACCATCGGGTTTCCAACAACAACAAGCCCCGAACATGGAGAATCGAGTTTCAGGCTTGGAAACCAGAATGACCGACTTAGAGAAAGCTTTGACCAGATTTATGCAATCATCGGTCACACGGTTTCAATCGTTTGAAGCTACACTTCGCAACCACACCGCTTTATTGCACAATCTAGAAAATCAAGTGGGGCAAATTGCGAAGTCTCTATCGGAGAGACCTCAAGGGAGTCTACCTAGCAACACCAAAACTAATCTGAGGGAACATGTGAAGGCGATCACTTTAAGGAGTGGTCGTGAAGTTGAAGGTAGATCTCCTAGTAAGAAGACCAATGTTGAAGCACCCGAGGTCGTGGAGGTTAAGGAAAGATCAAACAAGTAGAAGGAGGTGGCACCCCCACCTTACAGGCTAAGAATCCCTTATTCTTCAAGAGTGAAGAATGACCAAAATGATGAGTAATAGAAGAAGTTCTTGGGTCTATTCAAGAAATTGCACATCAACATTCCTTTTGTGGAGGCGTTGTCTCAAATACCTTGGTATGCGAAGTTCTTGAAGGATCTTTTTACCAACAAGAGAAAGTTGGAAGAGAGTGCATTGGTGATCTTAGATGCCTCTTGTTCGGCTGTTTTGCAAAAGAATATGCCAAACAAGAAAAAAGGCCCCGGAAGCTTCGTAATTCTATGCAACATTGGTAATATGGGTGACGAGATGGCATTGGTAGATTCAGGGGCTAGTATCAACGTCATGCCATACTCTTTCTTTCAGAAGCTAGGCTTGGGAGAGCCTAGGCCAACTCGGATGACGTTACAATTGGTGGACCGAACGGTGAGACATCCGAGGGGCATCATTAAAGATGTCATTATGAAGGTGGACAAGTACATATTTTCTGTAGACTTTGTAGTGTTGGATGTCGATGAGGATGCAGATATTCATTTGATACTTGGAAGGCCATTCTTGCGCACTTCTAAGGCACTTATTGACATGAACGGTGGGGAGTTGACACTGAGGGTTAGCGATGATAAGCTTACATACCGCCTCACCGAAGCCATGCGACATTCTCATGACTTTGATGATACTCTTTATTTTCTTGACACTACCGATGAACTAATTGATGAATATGTGCAGAAAATGTTGAATCCAGACCAATACGAGGGGTTAGTAGACCAAGAGGTGGATAATGAAGAAGTGTTGATGCTTGGTGTAGAGGAGAAGATACCATCTACTCCGGGGATCGTAAAGAAGATACTCCAGAAGATGAAGCGAGTGAGGAGACACCACCAAGAAATGCCCTAAGGCTGTTGGGAATGTGCAAGAACGAAGCGAGGGTAATGAACCCTCATGTGGTAATAAGCTCGATAACTCCCCCTCTATCTTCAAGAGACTTTGTTAATCGTGTTTTCAGGTTATGGATAAGAGGGAAACCTTCATCTATGAGCCCCCGTGAGGTAAGGCAAGGTACTTCAAGCTAAGTGATGTTAAACAAGCGCTTCTTGGGAGGCAACCCAAGTTCTTTACTGTTTATATAGGTTTTAGTTAGTGTGTGTATGAGTAAGGCTTGAGTGTTGGTGTCTTGATATTTATATGCCATTGTTGTGATTTTCTCGTGGATTATTGGGTGTTTTCGTGTGCATAAATGTGTGTGGTGGAGTATCTTGGTCATTTGAGCATGTGTTTCATGATTCTCTGGTTTATTTTTCATTATCGAAGTAGGTTCTGAGTGTGTATACATGTTCAGGAATTTTCTACAGAGCCTGTAGATTTTTCTAAGTTAACCAGAGAAGGCATATAGCCGTGTGGAATTTCCACACGAGCGTGGGTTTTCGTTCAGAGCTCATCACGAGAGGACACAGGGGCGTGCATTTGCCCCTGTGAATGACCTTGTCACGGTCACACGCTGTGTGTTAATTCCACATGGGCGTGTGTTTCTCTGCAGAGACTTAGAGATTTATCCCGAGAAGATACAGGGGCGTGTGAGTGCCCCTGTGAGTAACCCTGTGAAAGATTCACATGCCCGTGTGGAATTTCCACACGCAACGTGGGAAACACTTAGAAGAATTTCTCTGTTGGACATAGAAGCCAAGGGACGTGTGGGTTCCCCTTTGGGTCGGGCACATGGGCGTGGGGAATTTCCACACATCCGTGTGGATGCGTTCAGAGACAAAGTGTGCTATCCCGAGAGCATACAAGGGCGGGTGTCTGCTCCTGTGAAGCCCTCCTGTGGAGTCACAAGGTCGTGGGTAATTTCTACACGCCCGTGTGGATGTGCAGAATTCCAAGAGACACCGGTTTTCCTTAAAATCGCTTCGCGTGTCTTCATCTTCACACCCCCAAATCGCTTAGAGAATACACTCTTTCATTCCTCGGTCTTTCACCGTCGATTTAGCAAGGTTTTACGTGAGTTTTCCTGTTAATTTTCAGAGTTTTCATCTCCTTCTCGTTGGTAAACTTTCTTTCTATCGTTTCTTTGCCATACTTGATTTTAATTGGTTAAAATGGTGAATGCTACTTCGTTTCTATGAATAGATGGTTCATGCATGCTTAGAATGAGTTTATAGATGAAGTTATGGTGTATTTTTTTGGAATTTTTGGCATGCGTCCCATGTTGTTTTTCATGCCCCGCGAATCTACACGGGTGTGTGGAATTTCCACACGACCGTGTGGATTCCTGCAGTATTAAGCTGTGAGCTTCTTTGATAGATTCTTGTTCAATTTTTATAGATATGGCACCTCGGTCGATGAAGCAAGCTGACAAGTGCCCACGTGAGCCATCTCCTGAGTCGGAGGATATGGGATTTGCTATTCCTGAGCACCAGGTTTGATTTGAGAGGCTATTGAAGCTTAGGTTTGGACAGTCGTGATTTTTGGATTTGAGTACGCTGAGAAAGATGCAGCGAAGGGATGAACTAGCGGCTGAGGACGAGGAGCTGTTCGCCGTAGGAAGCTGGAGGAGGTTATTATTGATTCGAGATCCAGCTATCCGCATATTGACGCTCGAGGTTCTAGCATCTTTTCAGTTTGACCAGTTATATTCCAGATTTGATAGTGTTGACAGCATGCAGTTCCAAGCATTTGGACATTATTACAGTATGAGTATTACATAATTTTTGATCTGCATATCATACAATCTGATTATCCTGGCAGCTTGACTCCTCAGAGAGTGCACAAGATGTTATGTAGACAGGGTCAGTACGAGCTAGGAGTGTCTAAGGCCACGCGCCTGTCCTGGCCGAGCTATAGATACATACATGCAGTGCTTAGTAGATCAATGAGCGGCCTAGGTGAGAGCACAGGTGTTTTGAGTCGGCAGGATTTGCTTTACTTATTTTCGATGGTCCAGCGCGAGCCGATTTATCTGGGGCATATCATGGCCGATTATCTTCGTCATTAGGGCCAGTATGCTAGAGTCGGTGTTCTATTTTCATGTCTTACATCACTAGTCTCATCATTTGGATGGGGTTATTAGATGCTATCAGGGGGGCCGAGAAGGCCATTGTACTGACTCCACTTGGCATAGACACTATGACATTGATGGGGATAGTCTAAAGATGCGGACTAGGACTGTATATGATGATCATGGCCCATTTTGAGACAATCAGGGGAGGAGAGGATGCAGCTGAGGGGTCACAGCAGGCTCCCGAGCCTCAGCCCGAGCATACGGAGGCTGAGGCACCCCTTGCTGCACAGGAGCCGCCATTAGTGCGCATGTTCTCCCCATCTCGAGCCAATGATCACTTTGAGAGGCTCGAGAGTGCTGTAGGGGTGATATGGACCGAGATCGCCAAGGTTTGCGCCATACAGGCCGCGCAGCACACAAAGGTGATCTCACGTCTCGACATCCTACAACATCTATTAGAGCGAGACGTCGCCTCACCATTCATCATGAGACT
This sequence comes from Dioscorea cayenensis subsp. rotundata, assembly GCF_009730915.1. Classification (NCBI taxonomy): domain Eukaryota; kingdom Viridiplantae; phylum Streptophyta; class Magnoliopsida; order Dioscoreales; family Dioscoreaceae; genus Dioscorea; species Dioscorea cayenensis. The sequence goes on from NC_052473.1 coordinate 4,594,763, forward strand.
CCGGAGCCCTCAGCCATCGATAGCACCACCATCACTAGTTCAGGCACCGATTGATCCACCAGCATCCGCATCATCACCTGCATCAGCAACAGCAGTAAAAGAGCCCCAGCCATACACCGACGCTTGATGCATCTTTACTTTTCTTTACTTTTACATTTTCATATTTCATTTCCGTATTTTATTTAGGACTTGTACATTCCGAATGTATCTTTCTTCTGAGTTTATCTTTTATTTTTGTCTTGAGTTGTATTTCATTGCTCTATCTTTTATATACTTGAGTTTATTTTGTTTTTGTTGAGCTTCACTAAACCCTTTGTGTATGCTTGCGGATGGTCTTGTCAGTATAGAAATTGAGAACTAGTCATGGAAACGGCCAATGTGTTTTTATACTTGGCCGTGTATGCTTCATAACTCGTTGGAACTCCACTCCCAATGAATTTAACTCCATCAAACGCACTACTAGGAGTTCAGGGGAGTATTGTTTCAATTGCCCACTCCCACATATATTTTGATTGTTATGTCTTTTATTGTGCTTGCATGTATACATTGAGGGCAATGTACATCTTAAGTGTGGGAGGGAGTTCACACTACACATGTTTTATACTTATGCTTTGATTGTGCATGCTCACGTAGCCAATGGCGGTTCACGTTAGTTGCAATGATTGTATTCTTAAGTTTAGGAGAATATTTAACATTGAATGTTGTCATGCTCTAGTTTTTACTTGAATTTCGAGGAATTTTTGCCCGATTCACACTTGTTGCACTACTCGCTTATTAAACTCTTTTGGAAACTCAAGTAGGTGTTTAAGGGACTAAGTAGCTTTATTTCTTGTGTTTCATTTTGCTTAAAAAAAAAAATACTTGTTTTAGTTATGTATTGGGGGGGAGGGGTGGAAAGAGCTACCACCTATGAAGTATGAAGCTACTCTCATAAGTCGGATACTAGTTGTACCCTAATGAGAGAAAGAGCTATCTCATAGAATGAGTGAAAGCTACTACCCCGGTAGAAAGAGCTACCATCTCGAAAGTGTGAAAGGCACCTTAGCGGCCGTTTTGGAAAGGGCTACCTTAGAGGATGTGTGAAGCTACTATCACCTTTTTACTTTGTTTTGTATATAAATAAATCCCTTATGCTTAGAACTTTGAGGAGTATACTTTGGGTTGATTTGAGTGAGTTCACACACTTACACAATTTCGGGTATGTTGTCCTTTTTTATTCGAGTTTTTAGCTAGATCAAAGATTTTTCCTATGTAGTGTTGAAATTTCCCTTACTTGTAGAATGATTTCTTTGCATGCTTTGGTGAACCTAAGGCCAAGCACTTTCGATATTTCCTTCTTCTATGCTTTAATGTTTTATTTTTGCTTGAGGACAAGCAAAAGTTTAAGTGTGGGAGAGTTTGATAAGTGCTTGTATATTAGTAATACGAAGTATTCTTTTCTTACTATGAGCATTAGTTTTATCATATTTTAGAGCCAACATATGTGTATTTATAAACTTTTGTGCATGAAGGGTTATGAAGCCAAATATGAAAGAAAGAAGCCAAAGTAGATTGTAATTGTACTATTGTTGATGATGTCTTGGAGTGAACAAATTTGAAGTCACAAGTCGTGATCGAAGATACGTGAATGTGTGCCAACCTCCATGTGCTCAACCAATTACATGGCTTGGAGGGGCACAAAGGCAGTCACATTTGCGTATTCCGACTTGTGCAATGTTAGCAAGATCTTCACCAATATGGCATTTTATTGAAGAAGCGATGTGATCTACAACATAGAAGTGTGCCCGTTTATGTAGCCTCATTGAAAAGTGTGGATTCGGGAGTATTTTGGCAGAGTACTGCAACAGACACTGTAGTAAAGCACTGTAGCAATTTACGGTAGCAGTTACTGTTCACAGCCCGCAGAAAATCAAATTTCCAGAAATCCACACGGGTGTGTGGAAATTCCACACACCTGTGTGGATTCCCGATTCCAGCCTATATAAAGCCGTGAACAGCCCCGATTTCAAGATCCATCTTTCATCCTTTCTTCTATCATTTCTCCAACTATTGGGAGGCCGACAACTAGGGTTTAGAGATTCTTTCGCAAGTCTTTTGGAGTGGTTCTACTGCTTCGATACCGCGTTTCTCTTGGAAGATAGTTATTGGGGGAGCTTTCATCGGCACCGAGGGGGTTTTACTATAGATTACATGTTTTTACTTTTGATTTCGTTATTGATTGTATCTTGCTCTATGGAGAGGTAACCCCCTAGTGGGTTCTTGGATTTGTGAACCCAAGGATGTGTTTGTTCCATTAACCTTTTATTATGCTTCCCTTAATTGATGTCTTTAACTGAGTTCTAATCTTGAATGTTTGTTGAATAATTTCTCCCTTAGAGTGACACTAGGGTTAAGAGTCTACATTGGTAATCCTTGTGAGTGAGTGACACACTATGATGGTTAGACAAAGCAAGATTGGAGAGGGTCGAGAGGGTGAGTCGAGAGGTGGTGGAGCGTCCCCTTTCCCCTCCAGTGTGATTTATCCTACCTTCACATTCCAAGAGTTCTTTTCGGTCACAATAGAGTGAAGGGTTAAGGGATGAACTCCGCTGTGGCTTAGTTGCGCGAGCAACAAAGTGAAGCGTTGAAGTGACTTTAACACCTAGGGCTTAATTGTGACTAGGGGTCTTTCTCCTGGACAAAAGGGTTAAATCTACATATAGGAATAGGGTTTATCACTTGGAATCCCTAGAGCTTCTTGCAACTTTACACAGTGTGAGGTGTTGAGACTGGTTGATTTCTTCACCGGGGTATAGTGTAGAGTTAGTCACGGTTGACCTTAGGTTTGGGACCGTGAATTTAAGAATGTCCACGACTCATTAAGCATTATTTATGAAGCATAATAGTTGGTTTTGCATTTGAAGCAATAATTCTATGAGGCACAATATCCGAGTACCAGACTTTTATCGATTGCATTTCCTCATATTTTATTGTGCCTCTCTTTCTTATTTTTCTTTAGTTTATTTGCATCGATCTTTATCCACACTATCATTGTTTCATTTCCACTTAGTTAGGCAGCAATCTTGGTGTTTCTATTCATTATTCCATGTGGATACGATGCCCCACTCACCTGGGATTTATTACTTCAACAAACCCGTGCACTTCCCGGCCACACGCAAGGGGTGTGTCAGAGATGAGAGAGAGATACTTGTATCTTTTCATCTGTTCAGGTAAGAGTTTAGAGGACTAAACTTGTTTTTAGGAGGGAGGAGTTGTGGGCCCCATATGTTATTTTTATTTATTTCATTTATTTTTGCATGCATGGCGGTGACAGAAAAGGAAAAAAAATCCCCCCTTTTTTATTAATTTTTTTTAATCTTTAAATTTTATTAGGTTTTGATATAGATTCTCGCTTGGGTTAGAGAAGAGGGAGAGATCTAGTTTTTTTTTCCTCTTCTCTTCTTTTTCTTTTATTTTGGTGTGTGGTGCCGCGGTGAGGATAGGGATAGGTTTCTTCGTCAAGCGTTTTGTGTCGCTTCTTTTATTGAGCTAAGTTTCCCCTTCATTGGATCTTTGGCCAAGTTGTAGGGTTTTCATTGTTGTCTTTTTAATGATTTGTGCAAGAGACCAAGTTGTAGGTTTTCATTGTTGTTTTTTTATGATTTTGTGTAAGACTTTGTTCTTATTATTATTATTATTATTATTATTATTATTATTATTTACCAAGTTTTTATCTCTATAGTTCAAAATACCTTCTAAAACATAGTTTTCCAATGGCATCTATTTTTGCATTAAATATGCTACTGTTGGTCTAATGGATTTACAAATTTTGGCAGTACTTGCATGAGGTGTTTGCTGATTATAGATCAGTTGCATGTTATTAGTTCATGTTGTTTAAAAATGGATTTCTTAATAATTGGCCAGCTTCTTTATCATTGATAATAGCTACCTAAGAAAAACATCATTTCCTATATTTTGGAAGCCATGCTTGATTTCAAGGAGTTCAGTGTTTGGTGGTTAGTAATTAATTGCTACTTGTTTTTTCCAATTAGATTGTCAACACCGTATTATGATGAGAATAATGTTAATGATTTTGTCTTTATATGTCAGAAACTATTCTTGTACAATAGGTGATTAGATTTAGATACTGTGCTTGCTTTGATTCCATAGGGAGTAGTGGAGAAGATCTGTGTGTGGATAGTTAGCACACACAGATATACATATATGTATATATATATTGGATTGTTGGATGTTTTAAGTATTATGATAGCATATGAATTTGATCCACTGTATATTCCTGTGTATATGTAGCATGTTTAGCATTTTAATACATTGGAATGTCCTCTCTGTTGATTTTGAAAGTTAATGTCTTTGTTAAAGATTGTTTTTATCTAGTGTGAGACAAGTTTTGAGTTCATACGTGCCTACTTAGTCAATGTGGCCGTTTGTCAATGCTCCGGGTTCGGGGCATGACAAATCTAAGTGGTATCAGAGCGTTATCAATTACTATTAACTATGATCTTAGTTTCCTAGCAGAATCTTCTGATTTAGTGTGTTAGGACGATCTAACTCATGATTAGTTTGGTATCCTTAGGTGCTAGTTGATCAGATTGGAGCTTTTGTTTGTCTTTGCCTGATTGTATTTAGGTTTACCTTGTAGAATGCCTCACCGTAGAGCTACTAGTAGAAGTGTAGCTGAATTGATGGGGCAATCCTCTATTGTTGGGTGGATCCCCACCGAGGATGGGACTGATGATAGGATTGATAACCACAAAATACTTGATGAGGAAGGGACTAATAGGGTTGATAACCAGGAAACTTTAATGGATATGGTTCAACAAGTGGTAGTGTTGGTGCAAGAACAGAGACAGCGTTAGGCATCAGCACCACCACCACCACCACCACTACCGCTTCCACCTCCGCCCTTTTCTCAGGAGCCTAAGAAGAAGACCTTCATGAAATTCAAAAGTCTGGTCCACCACTATTCAAGCGTACTACTAATCCAGACGAAGTGGAAGTTTGGTTAGAAGAAATGGAGAAGGCTTTTGTTGTGATGAAGTGTACTGAAGAAGATAAATTGAGATTTGGTGTGTACATACTCAAGGGTCCCGTAAATCACTGGTATTTAGGGAAGCTTCGCACTCGTCAAGGGCAGCAGTTTGGTTCTTGGTTGAAATTGAGAGAAGCTCTTTTATGCAAATACTTCACAAGGGACAAGATGGTCCAGTTTGAGAAGAAGTTCATCAATTTCACTTAGGGCAGTATGATAGTGGATGAGTATGAGATGGAATTTGACAGACTTTCCAGGTATGCTCTGAAGCTGGTGGATGATGATTAGAACAGGGCCAGATGTTTTGAAGGAGGATTGCAGACACACATTCATAAGGGGTTGGCCGCCTTGCACCTGACCAGTTATGCAGAGTTGTGAATCGTGCCAAGTTTTTGGACACTGTCTGGAGTGTTACTAAAGATCAAAATAGAAGGTTTCAGAAAAAAGGGGATAGAAGCTTTGACAATCAGAGGAACCATCAGTCAGGAAGTGGACGAAAGCCTAGGTTGTAGGCGAGACATGGTGAATCTCAGACTGTAAATGGGCCACCAGCATAACGGTCTCGTGGGTTTGCACTAGTTTCACCTCGTTATGCACAGAGGTGTGCTACTTGTGGAGGTTCACATGCGACTGTAAATTGTAGACGTAATACTGGGGCTTGTTTCAAGTGTGGCGCTTGAGCATCAGATTGCCGGGTGTCCCACGAAAGAATTTTTCCCGGGGCATGAGGACATCTAGTGTGCAGGATTTGAGGCAGGTGTCAGCGCCTAAGCCTCAAGCGTCTTTAGGTCAGCGTGCCGGGAAAGAGGTAGCTAGTGAGCAGCCGACTTTCTCAACTCAGCAAAAGGCAGGAAGGCCGAAGACCCAGGGGCATGTTTATGCAATAACTCAGAAGGATGCACACTCCTCTAATGCAGTGGTGTCAGGTACATTAGCAGTTTACTCTGCATATGCTTGCGCATTATTTGATTAGGGAGCTACGCATTTGTTTATCTCATTTGCATTTATTTGTAAGCATGCCTTGCTTGTTATATCTGTGGATTATGATTTGTGCGTTGCCACCCCTTTGGGAGTTGATGTTGTGCTTAATAGAGCATGTGAAAATTGCCACTTTATAGTTGTCGGTCATGAGTTGCTAGCTCGCTTGCATGTTATGAGCATGACTGACTATGATGTTATCTTAGGAATGGACTTTTTGTCTAAATTCCATGCCATAGTCGATTGTTATGCAAAAAGAGTAGTTTTTAAAATCCCTGGAGAAGTAGAGTTCACCTTTCATGGGAGTGATTCTACATCATCGCCTCGTGTAATTTCCGCATTACAAGCTCGAAAAATACTTTTGGGTGGGTGCTCAGGATTTCTTGCAATAGTGGTGGAAGACAAATCAAAAGGGTTAGTGTTAGATGATATTCCGGTGGTGAGGGAGTTTTCTGATGTTTTCCCAGAAGATCTTCCTTGCTTTCCTCCTGACAGAGAAGTTGAATTTACTATTGATTTGGTTCTAGGAACGAACCGCATATCAAAGGCTCCTTACAGGATAGCACCTGCAGAATTTAAGGAATTAAAGAATCAACTCGAGGAATTGCTTGGGAAGGGATTCATACATCCCAGTGTTTCTCCGTGGGGTGCTCCGGTGTTGCTTGTCAAGAAAAAGGATGGTAGTTTACGGTTGTGCATCGATTATCGGGAGCTTAACAAGGTGACAATGAAGAACAGGTATCCACTACCATGAATAGATGATCTTCTTGACCAGTTACATGGTGCACAGATATTTTCAAAGATTGATCTTCGATCAGGATACCACAAGTTGAAGATTAAGCCAGAAGATGTGTCTAAATCTGCATTTCTCACTTGTTATGGGCATTATGAGTTTCTTGTGATGCCTTTCGGGTTGACGAATGCCCTAGCGGCTTTTATGGAATCGAACCTTCCAGCCTTTCTTGGATTGGTTCTTGGTGGTGTTTATTAATGACATTCTGGTGTATTCGAAGAGCCGGGAAGAGCAGGAAGGACATTTGAGGATTATACTTGGCATCTTGAGAGAGAAGAAATTATTTGCAAAATTTTCTAGGTATGAGTTCTTGTTGGACAGGGTAGCTTTCCATGATCATATAATAACCAAGGATGGGATTTCTTTTGATCCCAAGAAGGTTGAGGTTGAGAAAATTGTTGAATAGAAGAGGCCAACCAGTGTGACAGAGGTTCGTAGCTTTTTGGGGTTAGCCAGTTACTATAGGCGGTTTGTGGAAGGGTTCTCGGTCTTAGCAGCACCATTAACAAAGCTTACTAGGAAAGAAAAAAAATTTCAGTGGTCTGATCAGTGTGAGCAGAGTTTCCAAGAGTTGAAGCATCGGTTGATATCTGCACCTATTCTTACACTTCTGTCTCCTGGTGGAAGGTTTATCATTTATAGAGATGCTTGTAAAATTGGTCTTGGGTGTGTATTGATGCATAATGGTCATGTGGTGGCTTATGCATCTAGGCAGTTGAAGCCGTTTGAGGTGAACTATCCCACTCATGACCTGGAGTTAGCAGTAGTGATTTTTGCCCTGAAGATTTGGAGGCATTACTTGTATGGAGAGACTTGTGAAGTGTTTACAGATCACAAGAGCCTTAAATACATTTTTACTCAGAAAGATCTAAATATGAGACAGAGGAGATGGCTGGAATTATTGAAGGATTATGATCTGACTATCAGTTATCATCCTGGGAAGGTAAATGTAGTGGCTAATGCACTTAGCAAGAAGTCTTGTAGCAGTGTAGCTGCACTGATTACATCCCAAAGACCACTCCTGGAGGATATGAGGAGGATGGAGCTACAGGTGATTTTACAAGGTGCAGATGGTTATTTGGCGAGTTTAGTAGTGCGGCGTATGCTCATAGGGAGAATTAAAGCAGCACAAGCGGAAGACAGCTATTTCCAAAAGATTTGACAGGAGATAGAAGCTGGCACTCAAGTTTAGTTCCGGATCCACCAGGATGGTTTAATGAGGTTTGGAGATCGGATCTGTGTTCCAAATGACACAGAGTTAAAGAAGGAAATTATTGAAGAAGCTCACTACACCAGTTATTCAGTTCATCCTGGCAGCACTAAAATGTACAAGGATCTAAAGAATACTTTCTGGTGGAATAACATGAAGCGAGAGATTGCCCAGTTTGTGGCACAGTGTTTAACCTATCAGCAGGTTAAGGTGGAGCATCAGAGACTAGCAGGACTTCTCTAACCACTTCCGATCCCAGAGTGGAAGTGGGAGAATATTCCGATGGGTTTTGTGTCTAGTTTTCCTAGAACCCACAAGGGCACTGACAGTGTGTGGGTAGTGGTTGACAGATTAACCAAGTCCACATATTTCTTGGCTATGAAGACTGGCATGTCTTTGGAGAAGCTAGTAGAGATATACATTGACCAGATCGTGACGCTACATTGTGTTCCAGTGTCAATCGTGTCAGATCAAGACATCAGGTTTGTTTCACACTTCTAGAAGAGTTTGCACAAGGCTTTGGGAACTAAGTTGACTTTCAACATAGCATTTCACTCGCAAACTGATGGGTAGTCTGAGAGGACTTTTCAGATTTTAGAGGATATGCTTCGGGCTTGTATGCTTGATTTTGGGGGTTCATGGGATCAACACTTTCCTTTGATTGTGTTTGCTTATAACAATAGCTATCAGGCAAGTATCCAGATGGCTCCCTATGAGACACTATATGGCAGGAGATGAAGATCACCTATTTGTTGGGATGACATGGGAGAGAGAAGATTATTAGGGTCAGATATTGTGCAACTGACTGTAGAGAAAGTCCGATTGATTAGAGATTGTTTACGGGCAGCTCAGAGTAAACCGAAGAGTTTGCTGATCACAGGAGAAAAAGTTTAGAATTTCAAGTGGGAGATCATGTATTCTTGAGGGTCGCTCCAACCAAAGGAGTTATTCGTTTTGGCGTGAGAGAGAAGCTCAGTCCTCGATTTATCTGCCCATTTGAGATTTTAGAGTGCATTGGTGAAGTGGCGTATCGGCTTGCACTACTACCAGCTCTTTCCCGTGTGCATAATGTGTTCCACGTTTCTATGTTGAAGAAGCTTATCGCAAATCCTGATCATGTAATACTGTTTTCAGACTTTAAACTTAACAATGACATGACATATGAGGAGCGTCTTGTGAAGATCGTGGATTTCAAAGAACAAGCTTTGAGAAGACGGATCATTCCTTATGTAAAGGTTCAGTGGAGCAATCATTCAGAGCTTGAAGCGACATGGGAGTTAGAGTCGGAGATGAGAGAGAGATACTAGTATCTTTTCATCTGATCAGGTAAGAGTTTAGAGGGCTAAACTTTTTTTTAGGAGAAAGTTGTGGACCCCAAACGTTATTTTTATTTATTTCATTTATTTTTGCATGCATGGCGGTTACGTGAAAAAGAAAAAAACCCCTTTTTTTATTAATTTTTTTTAATCTTTATATTTTATTAGGTTTTCAAAACCCTAGCTGTCATCTCTTCGTTTCTTTCGATATAGATTCTCGTTTGGGCTAGAGAAGAGGGAGAGATCTAGTTTTTTTCTCTCTCTCCTCGTTTTTCTTTTTTTATTTTTGCTGTGGTGGTCTGGGCAAAGTGAGGACTCGGGATAGGTTTCTTCGTCAAGGGTTTTTGTGTCAATTATTTTTATTGAGCTAAGTTTCCCTTCATTGGATCTTTTGCCAAGTTGTAGGTTTTTCATTGTTGTCTTTTTTATGATTTGTGCAAGAGGCCAAGTTGTAGGTTTTCATTGTTGTTTTTTTTATGATTTTGTGTAAGACTTTGTTATTATTATTATTATTGTTATTGTTATTATTATTATTATTATTATTATTATTATTATTATTATTATTATTTTTTTAATTACTAGTGGTTTTTATCTCCGTAGTTCAAAAATACCTTCTAAAACATAGTTTTCCAATGACATCTAGTTCTACATTAAATATGCTACTGTTGGTCTAATGGATTTACAAAATTTGGTAGTACTTGCATGAGGTGTTTGCTGATTATAGATCTGGTGCTATATTTGCAGATCAGTTGCATGTTATTAGTTCATGTTGTTTAAAAATGGATTTCTTAATAATTAGCCATCTTCTTTATTATTGATAATAGCTACCTAAGAAAAACATCATTTCCTATATTTTTGAAGCCATGCTTGATTTCAAGGAGTTTAGTGTTAGGTGCTTAGTAATTAATTGCTACTTGTTTTTCCAATTAGATTGTCAACACCGCATTACGATGAGGATAATGTCAATGATTTTGTCTTTATATGTCAGAAACTATTCTTGTACAATAGGTGCTTTGTGGCCTCAATGTTGAAAATTTATGTATAGGATGGTTAGTTGGAGTGTTGTGTGCTTTACTTAAAATGTATATATATATATATATATTAAATGGATTTCAAGATTTAGATACTGTGCTTCCTTTGATTCCATAGGGAATAGTGGAGAAGCTCTGTGTGTGAATAGTTAGCACACACAGATATACATATATGTATATATATATTGGATTGTTGGATGTTTTAAGTATTATGATAGTGTAGGAATTTGATCCACTGTATATTCCTGTGTGTATGTAGCATGTTTAGCATTTTAATACATTGGAATGTACTCTCAAATATAGGGTGCTTTGTGGAACCCTAATTTCGGGGTGCTTGTAGTTTTGGTGTTAGCTAGTCAGGTAAGTAAACCACATATAAATACCCGTATATGTATATGCATTTCGACTCTTGAAAAATTTCCAATTTTATTTTATTCACTTATCTATCTTGATAATGATATTTCTTTAATCATTGAGAAAATTTTTGATTTATATTTATAAACTTTCTCATTGTTTGTATTTTATTAATTATTTAATTATTATTTTTAAGACACTGGTTATTTAATGGATGTTTAAATTGATTATTTAAATGGTTTTTTAATAGTTGTTATGTGAGCATCTATGAAAAGATTTTATTTAACTTTTATCAAATCTTTAATTAGCTATTCTGACTTTTGTGAGCTTTAATGAAAAATTCATTTTGTTTAATTTTTTAATAGAATTCTAGTTACCATATTTCCCTCTATTATGGAAACTAATGAATTATTTCATATATACTTGTTAAATATTAATTATTGTTGTCACGTGATTGATTAAATTTTTAGATATTGTCGTAAGACATTAGCATTATCTTATTTTGAAATAATTGGAATTATTTTCATTAGAAAATAGGATCACCAAATTTCATATACAATAATTTTCGTCGCACTGATATACTTTTTGTATAGACATTCGTAGTCCCCAATTAACAATGCAATAACTCTGTCACTGGGGGTTAAACACTGATCCTGCCGACACGTACAATTTTGATATAGAAACTATAGTTTCGCACCGTTCCGTCGGTGAAGAATAATGGCTTCTGATATTCTGGCTCGAGTCACCGAGGGTAAACATATGAGTTCTGAAATCTGACTCGGGTCACCTAGTTTAAATAAATGAGTTCTGAAGTTTTGTTTTGGCATTGATTGTTTAGGGGACTTATATGCTCGTTATTTTCGTAAATTAAATCTGTTTTGAATTATTTCTGATTTTTGGGTTCATTTTGATATTTATTTCATTATGTTACATTTTGTATGTTATTAGAAATTATTAAATTTTTTTGTGATCCCGATTATTTTAGTGGTTTCTTATTGGGCTCCCAAGCTCATTAAGTTGTTCTCATTTTCTTTCAGATTAGGAGTAGGGTTGAGGGGTGGACAACTTAGCGGGGTTGTTGAACAAGTCGCCGTCTAGTTCTTTATCCAGTTAATAAATTTCCTTTGTTGTGGACTTAGAACTTCTTGTCTTATGTTTAATGTCATGTGAGACACTTGTTATTTCTTTTCGTTGTATTTCGAGCATTGTGCCTCTCTGTTGCTTTTGAAAGTTAATGTCTTTGTTAAAGGTTGTTTTTATCTAGTGTGAGACAGGTTTTTAGGCCTTACGTGGCTACTTGGTCACGACCTTGTAGGTATCGGCCGTTTGTCAATGCTCCGGGTTCGGGGCGTGACAGCTTTGCTAAATAAATAAACAAATAAATAAAAATAAAATAAATAAAGAAGGCTCAATGTAATTTAAACCTATGGAAACCTCAAAATTTTAGTAAATCAAATTATTTTTTTTTCCCAATAATTTTCTAAAAGAATATGAGCTTGCCATCTTGTCATGAAAAAACATAACCTAAAGATTAGTTTGGCTGTGCGCATACAATAAACACTTAATTTATACTAAATATTCTTCAATTTTGTAAATGTTTTTTTCCCCAAAAGAAGACTTTATTGGCAGTTCAGTGACAAAAAAAAATTAAAAGTATTTATTTAGTGATATAAATATGTTAATTAATTTAATACAAGAATCGTAAGTTATATCATAAAATAAATAAATTTAATCATGTTAAAATTAAACTATCAATTAAATGGAGAACCAAACATGGTGGGGGACGTCTTTATCTTTTTAATATTTATTTGATCCTGTTAAAAATCAATTAAACAAGCTTTTAAAGTTTAACCATGCATCATGTTTTCCTTATTAATTGCGAACCAGAGAATTTAATAAAATTGTTTGGAATCCAAAAGAAAATTTTTTAGAAGTCCACTAGTGCACATGCATGAAGCCACTCCCTCGGCATCTCTCTATAAATGGAGTCAAGGCTGATGGAGTGATAGAAGACATTGAAGATGAAGCTGTTGCTGAAGATCTTAGTTAATCTCTCCGCTGAAGAAGTTTGAAGTACATGTTAGTTTATACAGTTATCTCTGGAGGGAACAGTGGATTCAATTTGAAGGGCCAGGATTTGGTCATCAGGTTTTAGTGAGTAAGTTAGAGGCAGTGATGGGCTGTTTTTTGAGCTGGTTAGATCGAGTCACTTTGTTTAGTTCTTAGTCAAAGGTCATGTTGTGTTTCTATTTCTCATGTGATATATTGTAATGTCTGATATGACTAAAAGTATAGCATGTATAGCTATGAGAGATCTAAGTAGTTGGATAGCTGATTCTCTGAACTTTGAATCACTGTTTTTCCTTATCTTGAGTTTGTTTGTTCTTCTTCAGTTTTGTAGGTTCTCTTAGGAATCAGTGGTATCAGAGCTGGTAGAAGAAGTCCTCAAAGAAGGGTAAAACTTTGATCTAGTTCAAGATGGCTTTAGGCAGTGGCCCTTCAAGTTTCTCTCAACCATCGGTACCCCAGTTTAATGGAGAAGACTATGACCATTGGAACATCATGATGAAGACCTTATTCAAGTTCAATGGACTGTGGGATGTTGTAGAAAAGGGTTTCTCTAAAGAAGAAGGGAAGATAGAGGAAAACAAACAAAAGGATGCCCATGCCTTGTTTCTTATACAACAGGCTATTCACTGTCCCTTATTCTCTAGAATTGCTGCTGCTAACATAGCTAAGGACGCATGGGATACTCTTAAAATTCAGTTTGAAGGGAGTCCCAAGATCAAGGCTTTAAAAATTTAGGCTTTAAGACAATCCTTTGAAAATCTCCATAGAAAGGAAAATGAAACTGTTCAAGCTTATATTGCAAGTGTAAATGATCTGGTCAATCAGTTGCGAAGTCTTGGAGACAAACTACCTGAACCACTTGCTGTGGGAAAGATTTTGAGAAGCTTAGGACCAAAATACAATTTTGTTGTTGCAGCAATTGGTGAAGCTAAGGATCTCACAACACTCACCATGGATGAACTAGGAGGATCCCTTCAAGCTCATGAAGCTTTATTGTTGAGTCAAGATGATAACTCCTCAACACCCTCTGACAAGGCATTTGTGATTAATTCTGAAGAGAAAGCTCTCATCACAAAAAGAGAGACAACTAGCAATCAGAATTGGCATCTTTGTCGTAGCAGAGGCAGGAACTTCTTCAGAAGGAGAGGGAGAGGTTACAGTAGAGGTATAGGTAAGTACATTGGTGATACAATTAAGGAAGGAAATCAGAATTGTGACTAACAAGATCAAACAAGTCAAGCATCCTATCAAAGAAATACATGAGGGAACTTAAGAAATGTTCAATGTTATCACTGCAAAAAATTTGGACACATACAGTCTAATTGTTGGTACAAAGATAGGAACATAGGAGAAAGCTCAAGTTCTAATGATGATAAGAATGTGAGAAAAAAATTTGGGAATCATCATGGTATAGTACAGAACTCGAGTCCCTAGAACCTTTCAATTTGGCTACTTGACGGTGGGTGTTTTAGCATATAGCAGGAAGAAAAGAATTTTTCTAACAGCTTGATGAAACTCATAAACATATGGTCAAATTGGGTGACAACAAGGAGATACAGGTAGCAGGAAGAGGATCTATAATTGTGACCATTAAGAATGGTGAAACAAGGCTGATTCATAATGTTCAATTTGTGCCTAATTTGGCTCACAATTTACTCAGTGTAGGTCAATTATTCAAAAATGGATATTAGTTGATGTTTGAAAATGGAATGTGTAGAATATTTGATGACAAAGTTGGAGTTCAATTAATGACTGTGAAGCATAACAAGAATAACTTATTTCCAGTTGAATTTTCATAAACGGGACAGTTAAATGCAGTTATATCAAGTGAAGAAGACTCTCTACTGTGGCATGACAGGTATGGTCATTTGAACTGTCAAAGCATTCAAGTGTTAAATCAAAGAAGTATGTTCATTGACTGCTTAAATTAAAACAATTCAAAAATTGTGATTGTTGCATATATAGCAAACTATCCAGGCAACCATTCATCTCTGGAAATTCTTGGAGAGCTAAAGAAAAGTTACAACTTGTACACTCAGATTTGTGTGGGCTTATGCAAGTGGACTCACTTGGAGGAACTAGGTATTTCCTAGTTATTTATTGATGATTACAACAGAATGTGCTGGGTCTATTTTTTAAAATAAGTATGAGGTATTTCCTTGCTTTCAAGAAATTCTTGGCTATAGTTGAAAGACAGTCTAATCATAAATTAAAAACCTTGAGAACAGACAGAGGTGGTGAATACATGTCTAGTGAATTCAGAAATTTCTGTGACAATCATGGTATCAAGCATGAATCTGCTACACCTTATTCCCCTTAGCAAAATGGTGTTACTGAGAGGAAAAATAGGACATTAGTAGAAAGGGCCAGAAGCATGTTAAATGGCAGGCATTTACAAATTAAATTCTGGGCTGAGGCCAAATCTACTACTGTCTATTTATCCAAATTATCTCCAACTAAAGCAGTTATGAGTAGAACTCCATATGGAGCCTGGTTGGGAAACAAACATAATGTATCACATCTAAAAATATTTGAATGTATTGCCTACACAAAAAATCTAGCTCAGAATTTACAAAAGTTTGATAATAGAGCTAAAAAATGCATCTTTGTTGGATACTGTGTTGACTCTAACGCTTATAGATTATTTGATCCTCTTACCAGCAAAATTGTCATCAGCATGGATGCCAGTTTTGATGAACAATAAAGTTAGGAATGGAATACAGATAGTTTCGACACTCACAGAATTATTTCACCAAGCATTCCTCTCACTGATGGGAGTTTTGGCAGAAATTCAACTGGTGATACTAAAAGATATGATACAGAAAGAGTGATAAAATCAGATGACAATAGAAATGCTGAAGCTCAAGATTCTCCAAACAACAATCAAGGTGAAGAAACTCCTCCTGGAAAAGTCAGATTACTTAGAGAAATTTATGAAAACTGCTCATTTGCATTAACAATGTCTGATCCAATGACATTTGAAGAAGTAGAAAAATTCCTGAATGGAGAGATGCTATGCAAAGTGAATTGTCTGCAATTGAAGAGAATAAAACTTGGAAATTAACTACTCTACCACCTGAAAAAAAAATTAGAGTGAAGTGGATTTTTAAAAGAAAGTACAAGCCCAATGGTGAAGTTGACAAACTCAAAGACCTGACTAGTAGCTAAAGGTTACAATCCAGAACATGGATGGATTATGAAGAAATATTTGCTCATGTGGCAAGGATGGACACTATTCAAATTTTAATTGCTTTGGCAGCTCATAAAAATTGGACAATCTACCAATTAGATGACCCAGGGGATATAAAATCTGCCTTCTTAAATGGAGAAATAGAAGAAGAAGTTTATGTTGAGCAACCCAGGGGATTTGAAGTTCAAGGAAAGGAGGAGATGGTTTATAAGTTACATAAAGCTCTTTATGGACTAAAACAAGCTCCAAGAGCTTGGTATGGAAAATTTGACTCTTGATTGCAAGATCATGGGTTCAAAAGAAGCTTGACAGAACACACATTATATACAAAAATTGGAGACCATAATGAAATTCTTATAGTCTGTGTTTATGTGGATGATGTAATTTTTCTGAGTCCATCTTTAGAGATGATGAACAAATAAAGAGAAGAAATGCAGAAGACATTTGAAATGAGTGATCTGGGATTAATGTCCTATTTCTTGGGTTTGGAAATTAAACAATATATGTCAGGAATTCACATCTCTCAGAGAAAATATGTGGAGGATTTATTAAAGAGCTACAACATGATCAGTTGCAAGCCTTCTATAACCCCTATGATTCCAAGTTTGAAAATGAGCCTATTTGAAGAAGGTGAATCTGCTGATATCACTGCTTACAGGAAATTGATTGGAAAATTAATATATGTAATACAGTCCAAACCTGATATTGCCTTTACAGTTAATTTATTGTCCAGATTCATGCACCAACCTACAAAGAATCAATTTGGTGCTGCAAAACAGATCCTCAGATACTTGGCTGGATCAACAAACTATGGAATTCACTATGAAAGAGGAAAGAAGTGTCAATTAACATGTTACTCAGATAGTGATTGGGGAGGGAGTTTAGTGGACAGAAAAAGCACTAAAGATGATGCATTCTCAACTGGTTCAGGAATTGTATCATGGATATCAAAAAAGCAAGATATAGTCACTCTTGCATCAACTGAGGCAGAGTATGTGGCCTTATGTGGAACATGCTGTCATAGCCTGTGGATTAAAAGAATCCTGTTAGAATGTGGAGTAATCTTTGATGAACCTATTGCAGTATGGTGTGATAATAGGTCCTGTATGGCAATTGCAAAGAATCCTGTACTTTATGGAAGAACAAAACATATTGATATGAAATTTCATTTCATTCGAGAACTTGTGATGGACAAGACAATTAAATTGATGTTTTGCAACACTGAAGAAAAATTGGGAGACATTTACAAAGTGCTTGGACTCGAAGAAATTCTGTAGACTCAGAAATGAATTAGGAATATGCAGTCTTCAATCAAGAGGGAAAATTGATGGAGTGATAGAAGACATTGAATATGAAGCTGCTGCTGAAGATCTCAGTTAATATCTTTGCTGAAGAAGTTTGAAGTGCAGGTTAGTTTATACAATTATCTTTGGAGGGAACAGTGGATTCAATTTGAAGGACTAGGATTTGGTCATCAGGTTTTAGTGAGTAAGTTCGAGGCAATGATGGGTTGTTTTTGAGTTGGTTAGATCGAGTCACTTTGTTTAGTTCTTAGTCAAAGGTTATGTTGTGTTTCTGTTTCTCATGTGATATATTGTAATGTCTAATATGACTAAAAGTATAGCATGTATGGCTGTGAGAGATCTAAGTAGTTGGATACCTGATTCTCTGAACTTTGAATCACTATTCATCTTCTTCTTGAGTTTGTTTGTTCTTCTTCAGTTTTGCAATTTCTCTTAGCCATCAAAGGTCTAGTAGTATGTTAACACAAACATTAGTCGAACTTGAAGGAAAGAAAGAGGATGGAAATGAGTGAGATTGTGAAGTATTTAGATGCCAAGAGCATCTTAGTCACTGGTTTCATTAGGTTTTTAGCAAAGGTAACATATCATATATACTTGTTTTTGATCTTGTTATTAGTTAGTCTTAAGTTTTCCTAATTTAACTTAGTTACTTTTTATTTTTGTTCTCACTCTTTGTTTTGATAGTGTTTATGGGGGTTCAACCCAATGTGAAGAAACTTTCCTCATGGTGAGAGCTAATGATGCCATCTCAGCTAGGCAAAGAGTAGAAAATGAGGTACTTATCTCATATTTGGATGAATTGGGTATAGTTATATTTGAAGAAGTTATTTAATTTCATATTTTATTTTGAAAATAAATGAGTGTTCATTTCATTATCTTAATGGAGAAAAAAATTCATCCTTGAAACATACCAAAATGTCATTTAAAACCTTGAATTCAAACAACTGGCATTTGAACCTTGAGGTTATACCATAGTGCACTTTAATCAGATATAAATTTATTGGTAAAGGAACAAAATTTGTATATTTATATTATTTATTCTTTATTCAAACACATGAAACATAAAAGACATTTAATACATCGAAGATCGATGAGTTGCCTTAAAATTTTGTATTATTTCATAGAAATTCAAATCATTGTCTGTTCACATGCGTTCTTCCATCTTCTTAGATTGCATCAATGGAAGTTTTCAAGGTTTTGAAAAAGGAGCATGGAGAAAGCTTTGGCTCATATTTTGGGACAAGGTTTACACTTTGAAAGGTTATATATCCCTTGAACATTTAGGTATAGATGATGATGATCTCAGGGAAACTTTATGGAAAGAAGTTGATGTTATTACAACTCAACAGGAGCCACAAGCTTCAATCAAAGGTAATTTTTTTAATTAAAAATAAATAAGAAAATATCAATTTTGAGACAATGAATAATTATTATTTGAAAAAAAAAATATTTTAGGTATGATTTGGCTTTAAGTATCAACACATTAGGAGCAAAGATTGTTTTAGCATTTGCAAGAGAGGTGTCAGAGATTGAAGATGCTGCTTCATGTTTTAAAAGGTCAAAATAACCTCTTTCTTTACTTATCTATGCCATACATTTAAGACCAAAATTAAAAAAAATGAGCATTACAATATATTTATAAGCATTTACTTTTTCCAACATGTATATATATGGAGAGAATTTTATAACTTCATATAGTCGAATTTCAAATGTTAAAAACTTTAAATAATAATCACTGTAATAGAAGAGTGATAATCCGATAAGGATTCGACTCTCTTTCAAAGCATTATTTAGGATAATAAAAAAATAATAATAATCAATTAATTGATTAAATGAACTTAATGATATTATTAAAATAAAGTAACTGGATTGAACAAAAAATCAAAATGAGTCTGATAGATTGATTTTGTTGATTAAATAGATTTTAAATGACTAACGTATAAATTTTTTGAATATTTATTTCTCTTTGGGCAGCTTATATGATAAAAGAGAAAAAAGGATTTTACATTTGAAAAACCAATCAGAACGAAAAACATTGAGATTGAAAAAGAGGTGGCACTCGTTAATGAAGAGTTTGAATGACCTAAAATTTGGCAATGCTTCTCCCAAAACCATTAGTTCTTTTATGGGAGAGTTAGGGATGCAAAGTTGAGGATATTTTCATTTAAAATAAATCCTAATTATAATTAACTACTTTTTATATTATAAAATACATTTAATATTTTAGTTTATTTAATATATTGTTTTCCACTTCTCACGATCATCTCTTTCCACACCTTCTCTGCTTATAATTCTATTTTTTGATGGACAATGTTTTCTTTTTATTTTACTTTTAGTATACATAATAAATTTCTTCTGGTTATGGTAGAGCAAACAAGTTTGGGTGGCCAAACGTGTATTCATTTACAAAAGCAATGGGAGAGGTAATGCTTGGCAGCATGAAAGATGTCCCATTGTCATTTTACGTCCAACCATTATTATAAGTATTTATAAAGAGCCATTCCCTGGTTGGATTTAGGACTGCAATCAAGCCGAGCTGAGCCGAGCCAAGCTTTAAAGTGCTTGAGCTCGGCTCAATAGAATTAACTATAGGCTCAAGCTCGGCTCGAGCTCGGTTCGAGCCCAAACTTGTAAGCTCAAGCTCGGCTTAAGATAGTAAAATTAAGCTCAAGCTCGGCTCGAAAAAACTCATTTATGCTATAAACGAGCCGAGCTCGAGCTTAAGCTCGAGCTTCGCTAAAAAGAAGTTTTTCTATAATAGAAAACGAGCCAAACTCGAGCTCGGCTCGTTAATCAGCTTGTTAAGCTCATTAAATCATATTAAGCTCGAGTTTGAGCTTGTTAAGCTGATAAAGTTTGAGCTTGATCTCCAATTCAAAGCAAAACACCATAAATTTATCTAATACAAATCAAAATAAATTGTTAATTAGTAAGTCTTAATATATGAATTTTAATTTATAAGTTTTACATAAATAAGTAAATAAGGTTTATTATGTAATAAGTTTTAAATCTCAACAATATATTTACTTGTGTATATATAATATATATTTACTTATGTAATAAAAAAATATATTTATATAAATAATTTAATATATATCAATAATAATTAATGACTTATGCTTGTAGATTTTGGTAGTAGTTAGTAAATTTTAATTAATAACTTTAGATAATATCAATATTGCATATATATAACCTAAATCTAAATGATTATTGTTAGTTCGGCCGATGTGGTTTGTGGTTTGTGGTTTAGAGAACACTCAAATACTCATAGAAAACTCACACAAACCAAACAAGAAGGAGACACACAAGATTGGTAACCCATTTTGGCGTCCACTCGCCTATGTCTGAGGGGCCAAGTCCAGAGATCAACAATCCACTAAAAGAGGTGAAAAATAATTGAGTACAAACACTTGTCACTCATGCTCACAATAAAAATCACTACTTTCTCTACATTGTCTAGTGCTCGCACACTCTCTTCCTCAAGACTCACACCCAATCTCAGAGCAATTTAGTTTATTTTGACGCCTCAACGTCCCAAATAGTCCATACCTCTTTTAGAATCTCCATGGCTACTAACTTTAGAATCTTCCAAAATTAGTTGTTGCAACTCTTGTTGTAACACAACTTGCAACATAACCCTGACTGCTCACTTGATTGAGTTCTGGTTACGTTGCGAACGACCTCAAGACCCATGAACTTCCCGATCATGCTTAGTCTGAGTTGGTACAGCCAGATCGCCCAATCCTGACCACCGACAACTAGCCTACCTCCTCAGTTCCTCACCATGCAGCTTCCTTGTAAGGGGCACACGTCTTTTGTGCGTCTTCATGAAACTTACCAAACTTGATCTTCAATTCACCCAAGTTTGGCCTTCAAATCTTCCCAAAAAAGATCTTCAATCAATCATCCCAATCATGCCAACAATAAGTATGTCTTCAATTATACTCTTAATAGTCTTCAATAATGCCTATTAAGGTTATTCAAATCATACCTTCAATAGTCAGTCTCCAATCAAATTACCTAAATATAGTCTCAATATGGTCTTGTCTTCAAGTTGTAACACATATCAAAAATAGCTTCACCAAGATCTCTAAGATATTTGCCTCCAAGCCAAGACTCTTTGCCATGTCACTATACTTTGCCATGTCATCAATTATGCCACATCAGAAAGGTTACCACATCATTTTGACTCGGTGTCAAATCATGCCAATTATAGTGCAATTGCACTAACAATTACATATATCATTTATATGGTGAAAAATAGTATTATATAACTCTTAATTTATATGTATGATGATAATGTCAATATGGGATGTATATGATTATTAATAATAATGCAAGTAAATAATATAAGATACTTATTACATTCTAAATTATGTATACATGGATCTATCATGCAGGCATAGATGGATGTGTGTGCTCGATGAATAATGTAATATACTCTTAATTTATATATGGATGAATCATGCATATATATATATATACATGGATCATGGATGTGTGTATTGTGTGTATAGATATAATTATTGATGGTAATATATTTTAATAATAACTTTTAAAACACTTTTTAATATTGATATAACATACGATTTTTTGATAATAATGTTAATATAGATCTTCATCTTTTTAAATTCTCTCACTCTCTCCTTTTGGTTTTTTATTTTTATTTTTAAATTTTTTTTATAAATTAAATGCCAATAGTCTAAAAAATTAATATTTTTTAAAAAAATATCTACTAAACTTTATTAATTGGTTGGTATTGGTAGATATTTTATAAATTGGTTTATAACTTTATATATCATAAAAATTTATATTTTTAGAAAATATTTGTGAAAGTTATTGTTTGACCCAATAATTTTTGTTTTCAGTTTTTTAAAATACACAATAGTTAATGTATCCAAAATTCCAAATATGCTTTTGTTTTAAAAAAAAATGACAAGAAAACAAAAACAAAACAAAACAAAAGTAAAACAAAAATAAAAAACAAAAATGAAACGAAAGCGATTATAAACAACCTTAGCAAACTTGTTAATAGGTTCATTAATCATTATTAGGCTTGTTTAATATACTTGCTAGGAGACTCGCGAGCAAACTCGTTAAGAAGACTTGCGAGATTGCTCACGAGTTTACCTGTTATGAGCTTGCTCGTTAGGAAGCTCGCGAGCCTGCTCGATAGAACTTGTTTGTTATAAGGCTCGCGAGCCTACTCGTTAACCTCCTAACGAGTAGGCTCGCGAGCCTTAACGAGCCAAGCAGCATGTGGCTCGAGCTCGGCTCGCTTATAAATTCAAGCTCAAAAGTTAGGCTTGAACTCGGCTCATTTAGTTAATGAATAAGCTTTCTCCGAGCCGAGCTTCGAGTAGCTCATGAACGGCTTGATTCATTTGCAGCCCTAACTTGGATTGAAGGAGTTAGGTAAGACGTAAAGCTACACATTAACATTAATCCATGTGGTGTTATCCTTGATAATCAGCTAAAAGTATTTTATCAAAATAATGGTATTGTCCCTTGGTCAAAGTGCAAATGATTGACATCAATTTGGAACAAAATAATTTATATATATATATATATATATATATGACATTCGACATGAGATTTACCGTTTGTTTTTCTTAGACTATATATAATAATTATTTTTTCTATAACAAACTTCTAAACTATATATTTAGACCATAAACGAAATCAAATAGTGTTTTAGAAGTTTTTACTTAATAAACTCAAATCTTACAAATAAAATTTATTATTGATATTGCAGAACATTGGACAAACCTTTCATTGCCTATGGCGTGGGTATACAACATGTGGTCCCTGAGTCCCTGGGTCCCTGGGTGGGCCAATGCTATACTGGATTTGGTTTGGAATCTATCTCTACTATATCGACTGTATTCTAAGTGAACTCCAAAATAAACTTCTTGTTTTTTCTTATGAAAATTATATATTTTTAATGGTTTAAAAAAAAATGAGAACTCCCCACTGTTAAATGCTGAATTTTTCACATTGATAGAATAATTTATAATTTTCTGTTTTTTTAATATAAGCCTTCCGTGCGATTTAGTAAGCTCTTGAATATAATTATCCCAACATAAAAATAGCTTTTTATCATTAATTTTTCTTGATATTAATTTTTTAATTGATAGCTATTTCATATGATTAATACATTGAGCTACAAGAGCATGCTTATTTGTCCTGGGAGTTAACAGCATTGCTATTTAGCAATTCTGGTGACGGTTAAGTAATTAACATTTTGTTCAAATCTAGCCATTGCATTTAAAATTATTTCAAAAAAATAATTTTATATTAATATTAGTATAACGGCATGGCATGTGTTTAATAATATATATATATATATATATATATACTTTTTATGACTGAGTATTTTATTTTTAATGTAACTCACACAGATCCCCGTGGACATGGTGGCGAATGCAATGTTGGGAACAATGATGACTCATTCTCATGAAAATGGAAGATTTATCTACCATGTTGGTCCATCAAATAGAAACACAGTGAAGCTTCTCTTCATTATGAAACTATTTTATGAGTACTACATGATCAACCCCCGCACCAATAAAGATGGAACACCCATAAAAGTAGCCAAACCAATAATCATTCCACTTATGTTAATTTTCCTATAGTTTGCTGTCTAAAACTACTTTAACAGGTTGGCATCCATTCAATTATTACTATTATTATTATTATCAGTGCCAAAAAAAATATGAACAAATTATTTTGATGTTGACATGCAAATTTTCAAATATTTTCATGTATTTCTCCTTACTAATCAAATATTATTTCAACTAGTGGTATATTTGAGTTATGTATAATAGTAGGGGCCGTTTGGTATGTGGAAAAATAACAACTTTGCAGGGAAAGTAGAACTTTGAAAACCTTTTACATGTTTGGTTTTAATATGACCTATGCAAAATAGCGGTGTTCATGAAATTTTTTTCTCTTTGACTAGGAAAAATAATTCATAGGAGGGAGGGTGTGAAAAAGATTATACAATGGGTGTGAAAAATGTTAGGCAAGTAAAAGTTCAATATTGTCATTGTTTAAGTAAAAACAATTCTTTGTCTATTTTTTCTTGCTTTTGAAAACCCTAGAGCAAAACTCCTATGTTTTTCTTTCTTTTCCAAAGCCCTAGGTAAAAGGGATTACTCCTTGGATCTTTTTTGATTCTTACTTTTTCAATGTTTTTTTTTCTCTTTTTCTCTTTTTGCGGTGAAACTTGTTTTTTGTTAAACTTTTGTGCTTTTGGAATAAGATTTTGGTTTTTTTTGTATGGTTTTAATGAATTCATTTGATATTACAGTGGTTTTATGATGGGATTTTGACTTTTTATATGATTTTTATTTTTTTTTAAATTTTATTAACTAGAGTAATCAAGGCCAAAATTCAGTATGCATATAATTTTACATAAAAACCTATTCATACCAAATGAAGGAATTAACTTTACATACATTTCAGTTACAATTTTCATTATACATACCAAACATTGTGTTGTTAGTTTGTAGGGAAAGTAATTGTAGGGAAATTTTTTCATTACAAAGTCTTTCATTGCAAAGCACCAAATTAATGGCCCCTAGAAGAAAATGGCTATAGACTTTGCTTTTTAAAAGGCCATGAAAGCAGTGATTCACTTTAATAAAATGTGCTTAACAAAAAAAAAAAAAACACCCTAAATAAGTAGAGCTTGAAGTTTATTAAGGAGAGCATTAGTAATTTAGTTAGTCTTCCAATAATTTTCATGTTTGACTTGTGTATTATGAGCTTTCACACAAGCATTTACAAGCTTTAATTTGATTAATTTGAAGTATAAATTTCACAACCATGCATTTGTAGGTTTTTGGCTATTGGCTAAGTTGTTTTGCTCAAGCTATATGAAGAGTAAATATGAAAGCCTTGATGCCAACTACAAGAGTTGCATGTTACTTACCAAAGCGTATGTACCATATACATCATTGCAGGCAAGGTGAGGATGTGAACATACACCTTTATTTTCAGGATTGCTTTCTATTACATACTTTCAGACTTTGAAGTGCTAACAATATTCCCTGAATGATTACTCTTTCCTTACGAGAGGTTGACAAACCAACTCTCTCTCACAACGATATTGGAAGTACTTCTCAAGACAATAGCATATTAACTATGTTGGTTAAACTAGTAAATTACTTTGACTCTTCTTTTCTTCTCTCCTTGGATGTCCACTAACATGAGACAAAGGCACTCAGCATTAGTTCATCCGAACAGTGAGTGATATTATTAAGTTCTTATTTTTATATATTTCTATCATGATATGGTTCTCAATTGATATGCAGTCTAAAATATATAATTTTTTATTTATTTATTTTCTTTAGTCTGATGAAGTCTAGAACTAATATAAATGACAACGTGGCCTACCTAGCTAGCTAGATTTTGTCATATTAGTATCTTATATAAATTATTTCAAAAATAAAAAATTGTATCTTTATAAATGTTTATCTCGATTTATAAGATATTAAAACAGTGCATAAAGTTTCTAAGTAATAATCATGCCACTTTAGCAATGAAAATAAAAATAAAATCAAAGCAAAATATAATGCCATAATTTATATATGTTTTCAAAATAAAGAGAATGTGAAGTTAAATTATATTCACCAAAAATAGACATTAGCCTTATACTTTTTTGAGTTTTTTAGTTTATGATATATGGATTAATTTTCTCACTGTGAAATTAACAATATGATGGACAGATTTGATGATAAAAGTTTAGAGAAATTGATTGCAAAAGTGACTGACGAAGATAAGAAGATGTTCAATTTTGACGCAAATTGCATTGATTGGTTTCAATTCCTGATGGAGGTTCACTTCCCTGGTGTTCTCAAATTTGGAAATACAACAAATAAAAAGGTGTAAATTAAGTTATTTATTATCAATGTCATACTTGGGTCTAACGTGGCATTCCGTGCTTTCCTTTTATGAGAAGAGCATGTAATAAATGCATTGGATAATTAAATAATTGAGAAAGGGATAATATATTTATGTGATTTATTATCTATTTAATTTTTTAATAGGATTTGTCATTAAAATTCTTCATTCTTTGGTGTAATTCAATTTTGATTGCAGCAGACTAAATTAAATCAATATTTAATATTTTATGTTTCCTTCCCCTCATAATTATCAAAAGAAAAAAAATACCTCTAAATTGTTGAGATTCAAGACTCACCTTGGCTTTCTTGGATTGAAGATTGAAGAACACTCATGGGAGAGATGACTGACTCACTTCACGGTGATCTTCATGGCACTGGTGATTGCGACGGGAGACGAGGAGATGGGCTCGGAAGATGGTTGTCTGGATCTCGCTATACTAGCACTCGCCGCCAGGTTACTAGTTACTCATGTAGGATAGAATGACTGCTTCATAGAAGTAGCTTCATTCGGCCGGGCACGTCCTTTGTTCAAGCAACAAGTCCTCCTAGAGATTGCTCGGAGATGGGGGGTGCCGAATCCAAGGTTGGTTGGGAAGTTGCCAAATCCCACCGTCTTCGGTGCAGTCTAAACAAAGAAGAAGAGGTTTCGGGGTCCGTCCCCCCCCAACCCAACATAAGCCTTTCTACTAGTGGCTGGAAGCAAGCGTCCTTGTTCGCCGCCAAGTTGTAATCACCATCTCCGGACTACCCACAAAACCTCATAATGCCGTCATCTCCTCTCTTGCAAATGTTGCGGAGGTGCTAGGCATATGGTGGCGGCTTGTAGAGTTGAGCTACCTTTGTCCCCACGAAGCAGACGAGCATGTCTAAAAGCACGAGATAACCAGCCATCTAATGAGAAGCCATTAATGGACTCCACAGAATTGAACAGAGAGTCTTTGTTTCGACCTCGCTGGCAACGAACCCATCTTAATTTCCATCTCCTTGAACCAGGAAACCTACAAACTCCAGAAAGACCTGGCTAAGATAATCGTGCTTGACGTTATCTCTTGACAGACTAATGAAGAAATCTTCCGTCAAGCTCTGCGGGGAGTTCTCAACACTCCACGAGTTGATGCAGTTTATGAATTTAGAGGGAACTCCTTTCTTGCCACATCATGCAGTGAAGAAGAAGTAATCAAGGTGAGCAAGATTGGCAAGTTGAGCCTCCCATCTCACTTTGGGACAGTGTGTTTTCACCATTACCCTCTAATTGGCGGACGTTGGCTCAGTGGGCTCGACATCAAGAAGAAGACAAGTCCTCATTTGGAACCTCCTTCTACATGCATGGTCTTGGTTGGTGTTAGTTGAGATGTTGAAACCAATCGGTGAGCTGGTTGCAATTTCCCAGCCAAGCAAGCCACATAAGGCTTTTCTCTCAGTTATGTTCCAATGCCGACCTCGGGTGATACTTCCTCATGAGCTGCTATTGAGTTTTGGAATACCAAAATTCATTGTCCTTATTAAGGATAATCATTTTCCTTTGCCCTCCTTCTAATGTGATCTTGAGAAGTTTGTGATCCAGTCGGAGAAGCCAGTCAATGGTCCAATTAGCAAATCCCAGAGCTTCGCCGATCGATCAACCCAAGATCATTGCCGCGAGGTCAAAAGGAAAGATGGTGATGAGATCTCCAGCCAATGAAGTAGTCACAACATTACCTGCTCGAGTCCCAGAGGGAAAGAGACATTCCGATGATTGTCGGACCCAGGAATGGATACCATGTGCCAAGTCGCCGTCGACCCCATCGGTTAGCGATGCTCCTAGGGTCCCCAATAATTCGTTTGCATCGGTTTGGCCAATGAGCCTAGCTCCTAGGACCTTGAAGAGTTTAACTCCCACTACCGACCCGGTGAGTATTACTCCCGGGCTTCATGAAGTCCAACGAGCGAAGCCGATCGCTCATCCGTAGCCTACTCTTTGGACCGTGGTCCATTGTTGTTAAGCTAGTCACAATGAGGCGCGTAGTCATCCACCACACCTTGGGAACTGACCAGTGTCCCAAACAAGGACAGTATTGCCGTTCAAACATTGATCAATGTTTCTCGGGTACAGGAAGACATGGGGACAATTGATGAAAGCGTGGCAAATGAGATACCACCAAGTGGCCAAGTGAGTGGTTTCCCTCGTCAGCGCACACTGAGATAAATAATCCATTAAACATTTAGAAAATTTATTCATTGGATCAAACATTACTTGTTAATCCATTAAACAAAGGTGGGATAATCAATTTGGGCCCTTCCAATTCCAATGGGCCCAAGAAGGCCCGGCCTTCATTGAAAATTCAGTTGAGCCATCCCATGGTGGATCTTTAAGGGAAGCAAGCCTGGAGCCCAATTCAAACAAAGCCCATCCAATGATTCAAAATGAACCTGATAACTCTATGTAGATTGATTCTTTTTTGTAACCCAACGGAACCTCCAACGCATCTCAACCTTCCTCCTAACTTCAATTGGGTATTCCTCAAAGGAATTTGGACTCTTGTCCCTAAAAAAATTTACGAAGGACTTCTCTTCAGATCCTTTGATTAAAGAGGAGAATTTCCAGAGGAGAACCCAGAATTTCGGGAGAAAGAAAATCAGACCGATGTTTTTCTGCCGGATGCTGGTAACCTAGGGATTAAGGGTTCAGGACACAAGGAGGACAGTTATGATAGCCAGGGTATAGAGGATTTGGAGTCAAACTTGGTGGAAAAAGTAAGACAACTACTTTTTTCTGGCAAAATGGAATAATCCACTCAGGGTACTAGAAGGAGCGAACGGAGGAAAAAACCATCTTCTAAATGGAATGAGGAAGCATGATTCATTCCACAACTACCCAGATCAGTTAAAAAGAAGGGGACGTCTTCCACAACACCCGAAGATACTTCTTCTAACCCCTATCTTATAAATGGCTGGACTAATATATAATTACTTAATTTTTGTAAAGCATGTGGAATTACCTTTTATTCATTGCATCATAAAAACAATTGTTTTGCTCATATTCACATGATAGAATCTACTCGTTCAACTCCAATTGGAATGGAAGCAGGAACTTCCAGGCTGGGTTCTGCTTTAGGATCTAATTAGTTTGCCCATGAATATTATTAATTGGAATTTTAGATGACTATGACTGCCTTCTAAATGCTTCCTAGTTAAGGATATTTTGCATTTACACCATGTGGACATTTGTTGTATTCAGGAATCTAAACTTAATATGGTTGATCCCATCATATAGGGCTCAGTTTGGTGGATCCCGCCTTGACCTCTTTGCTTTTATCCCTGCTTTAGGGTCAGTGGGTGGTATGATCATTGGCTAGAATAATAGCTTATTCGAGGGGACCCCTATTCACTAAGGCATTTTTTGCCTTTCGGTGGAATTTTGGAACAGATCTAACATTGTTTGTTGGGTTTGCACCTCTATTTATGGTCCAAATGTTTAATACTTAAAGCTGAACTTCTGGAATGAGTTTAGGTATTACCGACCAGAACTTGGGTGTACCATGGGTGATTTTCAGAGATTCTAACTCTATTTTCTCACATTTCTGATAAACCTAGTGGTATTCTTAATCGGGATGACAATAAAATGGCCCAAAGTTTAAATAATGACTTGCAATTAATTGAACCGCCATCTTTTGGCTAATGGTTTACTTGGACTAATGGGCAAGAAAATCCGATTTGGGTTAAGCTTGATCGTTTCCTAGTTAGCTCCAAATAGATCGCACTTTATCCCGTAAAGTCATTCAAAACTGTCTCCCCGTTGGGCTTGGACCATGTCACAAGTAGACATGAATTTGGTGACCATTCTCCCATTCTGCGGTTGTTTTGTTTTGAACAAACATGGGGCTCGGTTGATCATTTTCTTGAGCTAAATAAAGAGTTGTGGAGCCCCACTCCTTTCCAGGGATGTGGAGCGTTTATCCTTGCAAAAAAGATTGCTAGAATTAGAGTGCAACTTAAATAATGGGCAAAATTTGACTTTGGATCGATAAAACTAAGAAACTGGTGCTCCTTCATGAACCTGAACTTCTCAATTTTTTTAAAGAAACCGGACACCTCACTGAAGAAGATCTTAATAAGGACTCAAATTTAAGAGCTAAGCTATCTCAGATTCTCAACCATGAGGAAGTTTACTGGAAACAGAGGACAAGGACTTCTTGGCTCAAAGAAGGCGATGAAAATATTTCTTTCTTCCATTTAGTCACCAATGGTTTGTGAAATAGAAATTTTATTCCATGGGTGCTCCATGAGAACAATAGGGTGGTTGATAGAAGAAGGATTGGAGTCACCTTCACCGCTTTCTACAAACACCTGTGTGGTTCAACCAAGCCTTCCGTGCTTAGGTCAAACTGGGATAACCTTCTTAGTTCCAAATTGCACCATGATCTATCATCGATGGATGCCCCATTCACACATGATGAGAATCGGAAGACAGTCTTTGATATGAAAGTGGATAAAGCACTTGGACCTGATGGCCTCCCAATCCTTTTCTTCCAGAAATATTGGGATGATTTCAAGAATGATATCTTTAAACTCTGTGATGTTTTCTTCTAGGTTAGGTCAAACCTTGGAAGAATCAACTGGGCTAACATTGCTCTAATCCCAAGAAGCCTTGCTCCTGAAGACCCCTCCCACTACCGCCCTATTAGCTTAATTAACTCTTGTCTTAAGATTATGTCCAAGGGTTTAGCCAATAGACTTAGTCTAAAAATTGACTCTTCAGTTGATACGAGCCAATTGGCCTTCATCAAAGGTCATTGCATTGTTGACAACATCATCACTGCTCAAGAGACCATCTTCTACATGCAAAGGCATCATCTCTAGGGCCTAATCCTCAAGGTTGACTTTGCTAAAGCTTTCGACAATGTAGATTGGTACTTCATTCTTGAGATATTAAGAGAAGAGGGTTGTAGTGATAAATGGATTGGATGGATCAATGCCATTATCACTTCCTCCAAGGCTAAATTTCTCATGATGGTAGTCAGAGTAGATATATCAGATACCGAAGAGGTCTTAAGCAAGGAGACTCTCTCTCCACTCCTCTTTGTCCTCGCGGTGGATGTCTTGAGCACAATGCTTAACAATGCACTTAGGTATGGTATTCTCAATGGAGTATCCTTTGGAGATCCCAGAGTTAAAATGTGCCAACTTCAATTTGCAAAACTTGCTTATCCTCTTCCCAAAGAAACCTTACACCGCATTCCTCCCTTTATAAGACTATCTACTGTGGCTCTGGTTCCCTCCCCTTTACTTATTTGGGAATTCCTATTTCTGGGGGCATACCTAGAATGCAGGATTGTGACATTCTTTTAAACAAAATTCGTTCACGATTATCTTCTTGAAAATCTAAGCTACTCTTATTGGGGGTAGGCTCACTTTGGTAAACTCTGTTCTGACTGTGATCGCTACTTATTGGATGTTGATAAGTGCTTGTGTATTAGTAATATGAAGTATTCTTTTTCTTACATTGAGCATTACTTTTCTCAGATTTTATCGCATATACATGTGTATTTGTATTCTTTTAGTGCATATAGGTTTATGGAGACAATAGTGGAAGAAAGGAGCCAAAAGTAGATCGTGGACGCAATTTGTTGATGGAATCTTGGAGTGAACAAATGCGAAAGACACAAGTTGTGCTCAAAGACACGTGATTTTGTACCAACCTCCATCGTGCTCAAACAAAATACATGGTTTGGAGGGGAACAAAGGCATCACATTTACGTGTTCTGACTTATGCAACACTAGCAAGACCTTTATCAATGTGAAGTTTATTGAAGTCGTAATGCGATCTACCGCATGGATGACGTGTCCGTTCATGCTGCCTCGATCAAAAGTGTTGATTACGGGAGTACTGTAGTAGTCTACTGTAGTGAAAACGGTAACAAATTATTGTAGCAGTTACTGTTCACAGACCGCGGAAAATCAGTTTTCTGGAGATTCACATAGGCGTGTGGAAATTCCCACATGCCAGTGTAGATGCCCGATTCAAGCCCAATTTAAGTCACGATTTTAGCCATTTTGAAGGATCTTTGTCCCATCTTTTCCCCAACTTTGGAGGCAGTAGCGGCTAGGGTTTGGAGAGGCTTTGGCAAGGTTTTTGGAGTGGTTCTACTGTCCTTCAACACCGTGTTCCATCGAAAGATATCTATTGGGAGAGCTTTCGTTGGCACCGATTTGGCGAGGTGTGCCTTAGGCTTGATGAGTGATCCTTTGAAAAAGACGAGGCTACTCCATAAGACCATTAATACATACTACAAGGGGGTTTTTCTTATGGATTGCATGTTTTTAATTTCGATTTCATTATTGATTGTATCAGGATCCATGGAGAGCTAAACCCTTAGTGGGTGCTTGGACTTATAAACCCTAGGATGATATTGTTTCATTGACCTTTTATTATGTTTCTTTAATTAATGTTTTTAATTGAATTCCAATCTTGAATGCTTATTGAATTGATTTTCCCATAGAGTGACACTAGGGTTGAGAATCTATATTGGTAATCTTTGTGAGTGAGTGACACACCATGAGGATTAGACAAAGCTAGGTTGGAGAGGGTCGAGAGGGTGAGTCGAGAGGTAGTGGAACGTCCCCTTTCCCTTCCGGTGTGATTTATCCTACCTCCGTGTTTCCAAGAGTTCTTTGCTGTCACAATAGAGTGAAGTTCTAAGAGAGGAACTCCGCTGGGGCTTAGTTATGCAGGCAACAGAGTGAAGCGTTGAAGTAATCCTTAGTGTTGGGGCTTAATTGTGACTAGGGGTCTTTTGCCTGGACCAAAGGGTTAGATCTATATTAGGGAATAGGGTTTATCACGTGGAGTCTCTAGAGCTTTAAGCAACCCTACACGGTGTGAGGTGTTGAGATTGAGCGATTTCTCCGCCGAGGGCATAGTGTAGGGTTAGTCACGGTTGATCTTAAGTTTGGGATCATGTATTGTAGGATTTCCATGACTCATTAAGTACCAGTTAAGAGACATAATGGTTGGTCTTGCACTTGAAGCAATAGTCCTAGGGTGAGCAATGTCCAGGTGCCCCAATTTCTATCGATTGCCTCTCCTATCATTTTATTGCGTCTCTCTCTTGTTTTATTTATTTTTATTTGCATTAATATTGTTTGCATCACTATTGATTCATCTTCACCATTGTTAAATAGAAATTCTTTTATTTATGATCACTATTCCTTGTGGATACGACTACCTACTCACTAGGGTGCTTTTATTACTGTGACAACTTGTGCATTTGTGGTACACACGCAAAGGGTATGTTAGATGTCAATCTACAAGCTCTCTTTATGGGTTTCCAAGAGCATTGATAAACTCAGGATGGACTTCCTTTGCTCAGGCGCAGATGCTCACCAGAGCAAAATCAGCTTGGTAAGCTGGCATAGATTGTGTAAACCCCGCGAGCAAGGTGGTTAGGGAATCTTAAACCTGTAAGCATTTAACAGTGCACTACTAGGAAAATGGTGGTGGAAAATTATGTCTAGCAAATGCTGGTGTGGTGAGGACATCATTCGTGAAAATTATTTCAAGAGAAACCCTACTTGGAATTTATTCCACAAAGCAAAGCAGTCGATGATCTTTCTCCTGGAATAGCATCCTCCACACTCTGCCGGCTTTCACAAATTATGCTCTATAGCCCGTAATGGGGCCATTACTCTTTTTTGATTGGATAATTGGACAGAAGGTCATGCTCCAGTTGATATTTGGCCCCACTTTTTTTCACTTATCTCAATTCATAGAAGGAACCATCAGGGACTTAACAAGCAAGACCCCTAAGGTTCCCTTGGATGAATATCTAGCTTTGAGCGATTTATTTAACACCATCTCATTGCAACCCCAATCAGCGCCTAATGACAGACATTGGAGGTTAACTTCAAATGGTAGGTTCATAGTTAAATCCTTCTACTCTTTCTTGAACAATGAGGGCTTGCGCTGTCGACAGACACCTATCATCTTGAAAGGTTACTACTAAAAAAAGATTAACTTGTCTAACTGGCTAGCCTGGGATAATAAGATCCTGACTCTAGAGAAGTTAGCATTACAAAGATGTAATTGGTTGCAATCTTCCACTTGTGTGATATGTCACACAGATATTGAGTCTTCGAATCATCTCCTTCTTCGTTGTCCTGTGGCCTCACATATCTGGAATTATTTTATGCAGCTCCTTGAGGCCCGCTGCCGTACCCCCTGGTTCCTCTTGGACCTTTAGGGGGATAGGAGAAAAAAATGTGAAAAAACCCATTATTCCTTTTCGTTGACTTACTTGTGAAATCAAATTATGTGGAACATCTGGTTAGAGAGAAATGCACTCATTTTTACTTCTAATTATCTTCCAACCGTATCCATCATCATGAAGATTGTACATATGTTACTTTTGTGGTTACATGCAGTTCCTGATGCTAAAAAGGCAAAACTTGAAGAGCCTACGCTCACGATCAAGCAAAGTCTGGAGTTCCTTTCTTCCAGGGATGTGGCACTAGTGTCGGATGCTCCGTCTGTGTGATCTCCCCCTCCTGGCACGGGCTAGTTTTTGTATTTATTTGTTCCCCTAAAGGCCCTCTTTTCCTTTAGGGTCTTCAACTCTTGTTTTGTCGTTTTGTTGTTACACCATTCCTTGTGGTCTTTTGAGCTTCGGCTATTATTTCTGTATCTGTTTTTTTTAATGAATGTGGCTTATCCATCTTTTAAAAAAAATGTTGAGATTCTTTTATTGAATTAAAAAATAAATTAAAATAAATAAACATAACCACCTTACACTAGTAGGAGAGTTAGTATTTTGTTAAAGAGTTCGAATGTGTGGTTTTATTTACATTTTTCAAATAAAATAAATTTAAAAATAAACATAAAGGGTTTCAAGTTTCACAAGTTCTATACTAGATTTCTCATAAGATATATGTAGGTTTGAGTTCCGGTGCACCTAAACGTCAAATCACAAACCCTAATATTTTCTTTTAA
The DNA here is from genome assembly GCF_009730915.1 of Dioscorea cayenensis subsp. rotundata. Lineage (NCBI taxonomy): Eukaryota > Viridiplantae > Streptophyta > Magnoliopsida > Dioscoreales > Dioscoreaceae > Dioscorea > Dioscorea cayenensis. The sequence goes on from NC_052473.1 coordinate 4,629,912, forward strand.
ACAATAAAACCTATTTTAAATCCATTTTAGGTTTGAAGAATAAATAAAAGCAGAAACTAGGTTTATGGAGAAAATTAAATTTGCATCTATCAAATATAATAATATGTCAAATTATATATTTTTTTTTCTAAAAAACAAATAAAACTAAAAAAAAACATGTTAGTTCAACACAAATGTAAAAGTTTTTTAATGCAAAAATAAAAACTTCAGAAAAGATAATAAAAGATAAATTTTACTAATAGAGTGAATCATAAACATAAGTTTATTTTAACACAACAATAATTCACCTAATATCTTCATTGAATATCATCTTCACTTCATTTCATTTCTCTTTTGACATACTGCAACATATATCTGTCCCAAATATAATGTACCTAAATAGTATCGTGATCATTGCTGTTTGACCATACTATTGCATTATTGATAATCACCTTTCCCTTATTAATTACCTTCACATGAGGATAAGTTTTTACAATTTCTCAATATCTTAATGTAGTCTATTTCTACTATCATATAAGACTCATTGAAATATAAAATTTACTGCCATTAATTATATAATAATAATGAAAATAATAAATGATATCTACTCTATACTTGATAGTTTCGGTTTAAAGGCCATTTGCCATGCTACAAACATTACAAAGAGATACTTTATTAGAAGAAAAACGAAGACCATGGATTTCTAAAAGATGTAAAGTGGTGGAGAAAGAAGCATGACCCAAAGTGAGCACGCCAAATATCAGTGGAGACACATTCACTAAGATGTGCTTAACGACAGAGGTTGTAGTAGAAGCAGGAAGCTTGAAAGTGTAGAGACCATTATGAGACTACTTGGTGTGGCAGTCTTTAACAAAACAACAAGAAGAAGAGAACCTAATAACCAAATCATTGTCAAGGAGCAATCTAGAGAGACTTAAAAGGATTTTTGTATGAGAAGAAACATAAAAGACATCATTGAGATGAAGCAAATGAGATGAAGCCAATGTAGAGAATAGGCATACCCTTCCACTACCAATTTGAAGTGTGTCCTCCATGATAAGGTGTAAAATAAGAAAGGTTGTTGACCTCATTGGTGACATGGTAAGTCACTCTTAAATTCAAGAAACCACTCAATTGTAGGTATTGGAATATCATTTGGAATGGGATTAGCACCATAGGGTTGCAAACGTGGAGAAGGAGGATCAATGTAGCAGTATAATCTATACTAACACTAGCATGCAGAGTGACCTCAATAAGTTCAGATCTGCCATATAGGACGTGGATCAACTAGAGATGCAGTAGATTCATAAGCTATAGGCAAAAACAAGGGAGTTTGAAGTGTGTGGAAACCGGTTTCTGGGAAAAGAAAATTTGTGAATTGGTTTCCAAGATAAGGGCTTCAAAAGTGGAAATTAGGTCTTAGATTTCCAAGGAAAAGAAGAAGTGGTTTATTAGCCTAGGTTTGGAGATGGGCCATGGGGTCTTGGATTAGTGTTGGGTTTGGTTATGTTGGTCCTAGAAGATTTGAATTGAGAGTTGGGTTTGGGTGTAAGTCATCGTAATCCATATGAGTAAAGTGCACTAAAATGAGGAGAAAACAAAGTAGGGGAGGCATAAAGTTGAGAAGATAAGAGAGCCTCTTAGCTTAAGAGCATACCATGTAGATCGGAGGACATGGGATCTTGGTGAGAGGTGGTAACCATCATAGTATAGTAAAGGCATTAATTTTCTTGCAAAGTCCATTCAAAACAAAGATAGTTAAATTATCATCTGTGATGGGGCAGGCCATGAATGATAGTTCATTAGCTATGCCTTGCATTTTGTGGAGATAATCGTTATAGGAGAGGTCATCTTTAACTATACTTTGGAGTTGGCGATGAGGCTCGGTAAGCTTGGCATAAGAGAAGGCCAAGTAGGTATGGTGTAGAACTTCCTAAAGGTCTGCTGAGGCCATGCATCACAAGAACTGTACTAAATCAAGCTCAGTAAGTGAGGATTGCAGCTATCCGAGAAGTAGCTAACTTTTATTTGTGATAAGTGCTTAAGTAGACATATTTCTCTATATGTTTTACATGCATTGTGCATCATTTTTACCATGGTTTATATCTCATAAAGTGTATTTGGTATTCCTTTTATGCAAATAGGTTGTGAATACCTTGAAAGAAGAAAAGGAAGCCAAGATAAGTTATGAAAGCACATTTTGGGAGTTTTTGTGCAACATAAGGATCAAGACACAAGAGGAGTTCATGTACATGAGGGTGTGTGCTAACTTCCAAGAGAATTCAAGCTAGATTGTGAGTTGGAAGGGCACAAAGGTAGTTACACTCCCATGTCCCTATTTGTGTGAAGAATGCAAGAGCTTCCCAATGATGATTCTATAATGAAAAGCTTCATAACATACCACCTGGATGTGTGCTCGACCATGTGGACTCAAGAGAAGAGTTTGTGAGCCGCGTTTATAAAGAATATTGTAGCAAAATACTGTAGTAATTCACTATAGAAATTGTAGCAAAAACATTGTTCACGGGATTGCGTGGCAATTTCTAGAGCTTACGCCGGCGCGTGAAATCTCACCCCGTCGTGTGGAGACACGTGACAGATGTGGTTTTTTTTACTATAAATAGCCCTTTTGCCCTATTCTTTGGGGACTTTTTACTAGCGTTTGAATGGGTGAAGCGGCTAGGGGTCGAAGAGGAGATCTTTGGTGAATTTGGAGGGTGTTCTTCACCATATTTGATAGATCTTTTTCTCCGTCATAGCATCTAGAAAGCCTTCGGCAACCTGCCTTTGAAGAAGGATCCTTTAAGACGTTGGACGACCCATCAAGGCCATCATCACGAATTCAAGGGGGTTTTATTCCATGGTTTTCATTAATTTTCATTGCATTATTCTTTGCTTTGTAATTTGCCCCATGGGGGGCTAAAACCCTAGTAGGTATTTGGGCATGTGAACCCTAGGATCATATCTTTGTATTGATTTACTTTATGTTTTCTATTAAATCTAAGTTTATTTGAGTTTCAATCTTGTTTTCTGATTGCTTGCATGTTATATTAATCCTTGTGATTGATTTGTATTGCATAATTTGTTGCCTTGATGAGAGAGAGGTCTCTATTAGGGTTAGAATTCCAAGATTGAAGAGGGTTTGAAAGAGTGAGTCATGAGATAGTAGAGTGCCCCCTTTCTCTTCCGATGAGTGCTTCCTATCTCCGTATTCCCTAGGCTTTATGCAACCATATTTGATGTGAGGTATGAGATTGAGAGATTTCTCTCCCAAGACCTTGTAGGGGGTTAGGGATCTTTCCACATAGAAGTAGGGTTAGATCTATCTTTAGAAATCAGTTATACTCTTAGGTATCCCTAGAGTTTATTGTGGTCATATGTGGTGTGAGGTGTTGAGATTGAGCGATTTGTCCACCGGGACCTCGTAGGGGACTAGTATCGGTTGCTTGGAGGCAGGGACCAATTGTTCTTGGATTACCTCAACTTATCTAACTCTGTTTAGAAACATTTAGTAAATCTTGCACTTTCATATTAGATCTTAGGGGTGCATTGCTTGGGTACCTCATCTTTATTGATTGAGACTTCCATTATTTTTCTTTCCCTTTACTTGTTTGGGATATTCATATTCTTGAGTTTGAGTTCATTTCATCACAATCTTGATTCCAACTAGATAACTGAAAAGTGATTACTACTAATACTTTTGTTTCTTGTGGATTCGACTACCTGAATCATTCGGTATTTTATTACTTTGACAATCATGCACTTGCGGAACATGCACGTAAATTGGTGTGTCAATTTGTACCATGAAAGATAGGATGGGTTAAATTTCTGACTAATAGGCGGGTATGGGTGGATCAACAAGGTTCTTCATTAAATCAAAGTCTTCAATAAGATATATAATTTGGAATTCCCATATAAGAAAGTTGAATCTATTAGTTTTGTTATAATTGGGATATTGATTTGAATAAGTGGTTTGGATGAAGATATTTGGGTGATTTGTGTGGTGGGATCGGTCATAGTTGATTTCTTTGAGAAGGTTATATGATATTTTAGGTTTAAGTTTGGTGGATTTCGAAAAAAAAAAACACAAAAGATGGAGAAGGTGATGGCATAAGTCTGCTTGGCAAAGGTCTTTGATATCATGAACATAATCTAGTAGAGAATAATAGAGAGATAGATAAATAGAGAAGACTTTGGATTTTCCATTGAGTTTTAACAAGTACAAATCATGTATATATAAAGATAAAACATGATCTTATCCAACTAAGGTGGTGTTTGTTTCACTGGATTTGAAACTTCATGTAATTATAATTACAAAATCATTGAAGATCCTTTGTTTGTTTAGGTGGATTTGAAAAGGTCAAGGGAGTTTGACCTACAATGGCTTATGGATTTGATGGATTTTGAACTGCGTCAAATTTGGGCGTAGTTCAAAGTGCAGGATTTTAATGTATAAAGTATGTTTCACGTGATTGTCATGTTAGGTAAGAAGTGGGTTATTTGATCCTCATTCTAGCCACTTATCAAATATGTATAGTACCAAATATTTTGATCTTTCTAAGTGCTTAAATAAATTTAAAAGTATTATTTTAAATTTAAATTCTCTACAGAGAGTATCCAAACAATTATTTTAATTTTAAATTCAAAACATATATTTTTTTTACCATGAAATTAGATGATTTATCATTTTTAATTATTTAATTATTTTAATTTTTAAATGAAAATATGTTATGGCTTATTCTAAAGAAGAAATTTATTAATTTAACACATTATTTTCATAAAACTACACAATATATGCTTATAAATAATTTTTTGGGCTAAAATAAATTAGAGGGATAAACATACCATATTTAATATAAATATTAGACAAATAAAATACATTTAATAAAAGATGCTTAATTCTCTATGGTTTCATATTTTAAAAAATTATTATTATTTTATTATAGAAATATTTATATAAATTTAACTTATACAACCAAAATTTAATAATATTATATATAATTGTTTATTTTATAATTAATAAATTCTAACGGTCTCTGAATATAAGGTAATCTTACCTTATGTGGCCATATACTAAATCCATATTTACAAATCCCTCCAACCAAACACAAAATTTTATAATCTAGCATTCAACCTACATCAAACCAAACACTAGATTTAACATTCATTGTATTTTAAATACAGTAATCACAACTATATTGTAATTTACAATCCACTGCATTTTCAACTACATCTAACCAAACACTATTTCAGATTTTTAACCAACTATATCACAATGAATTAGTTTTGAGAAGGGAGATGTGATGGGTAGTGGTTTGTAACGTGGGGATTACATGGACAGTTATATTGCCAATGTTAAGGTCATGGATTGCATGGTGGCAACATTGGCCTAATAGCTTGATCAATATGGTTAGCAAATATATATATGGTAATACATTCTCTGCCGACGTTTCGCAGAGCGTCCGTAGAGAAGGGAAAAAAAAAGAGAGAGAGAGAAAAAGCAAAAAGATAGAGACATAGATAGAGATAAGGGTGAAGAGAAAAGTAGAGCGTCTGAGGGATCGTACTAGCTATTCATCTAACTATTAACTGCACCATTCGATGAACACTGTTTATATTACTGTTTACGCTAATGGATGATTTATAGCCATTAGATTCCAATCCAACGGTTGATATAAGGATGCCCGTAGAATTGTTATCTACTGACGTCCCTAATATACTGGTCCTCTATATATATTTCCAAAAAAAATAGATGTCCTTGGTGGATTGGTCCTCTCTATATATATTTCCATAAATGTAAATCATTTACTCATTCCAAACGATAATACTCTAATTGAGAAATGTACACAAAAAGGGAATGATTTGAAGTGATTCATGAATGGATCACATAATGGATCATTTTAAATAATGGGCTGATTCAAGTTTAATGTAATGTTTATTAGTTATTTATTTATTTTAAAGGCGAAAACAAGTTGAAACTGTGCATGTTGGGCCCGGGTAGGGGTGGTAATGGGACTAGAAATCCTTGATCCCCCGCGTGGACTCGACCAGACGGGGAAGGGGATTCCCTGAATCCCTCCATCATGGGGCTGGGGACAAGGGCAGGGAATGCCCTCCCCACCCCGTGGGGATCCCCGACCCGATTATATATATGTGTGTGTGCGCGCGTGCGAGTGTATAATTTTTTCCAACATTAAAAAATTTAATGGCCTAAGTAATGATATAAAAAACTATAATTTTAATTTAATTGGACTAATCACATAAACTATTTATTTTAAACTAATAACTAACTAAAATTAGATATGAGTAGGTTTTATATAAATTAAACAACAAATTATTTTAAAGTTATCATATTATTAGATATGAGAGGGTTTGTTGAGCTCTATGTTGAGTAGTTTTGATGTTATCATATTTTTATGTATATATATCTATGTAGAGTAGTTTTCATGTTCGAAAATGTAATAGTATATTTACAAGTAGAGAATCCCTGTGGAGATCCCCGTGGGGATAGGGATGGGGAAGCAAATTCCCCTCGTGGGGGAATCGGGGATGGGGAATGGGGACGGGGAGGGGCCTTTCGGCCCCGTTACCACCCCTAGGCCTAGGCCACCTTTTAGAAATTAAAAAAAATAATAATAAAAACTTTTTTAAAAAAATTTAAATATGAAAATATTATAGAAAATATTTTTGTTTGTTTGTATTTATTGGTCTACTTTCCAAAAGTAGGTATTTCAAAAGCAGATAAAATGGGTAAAAGTGATATATAATTATTGAGTGCAAAAAAACTAAATATAAGTTATATTAATTGAATTTTACATGAAAAATCAAGTAAATATATATCTAGGGTTTGTCATAAATTGGACAATGTTATGTTATATATAAAAAAAAAATCAGCTTATTTGATAAAATGAGTATGTGAGAATATCTTTTATGGTTTTAGAGGCAGCTAGACAATTATGATAATTCCGAGATTAAATATGCAGAAATATTTTTCAAACTCCATTAGTAAAGAGAAAAATAATATGCATATATCTATATCTATGCATTTGTTCATTTGGGTTTGATATCCCCTGAATGAATAACTCATGTTTCCTACAATTTTTTTTTAAAAATATTTAAAAATAAACAAGATAAAAAAAGGGTGAAAAATCCTTTAGGCCAGTTCCTATTATATATATATATATATATATATTTAAAAAATATTTTACTCATCTTTATTTTTATGAATTAACTATTTGACTCATTATATCATATGCACTTTTATCTTCTCACAGTTAGATGATCTTAGCAAAACTCCTACAAAGTTAGGCACCTTGCACAAGCCCTGGTTAGGGAACTCGCCATGGCATAGTTGACTCACAACAAGCTCCTATAAGGCGGGTTTAGCTTGCCCTAACCTTGGAAAGATTGCCATGGTTGCTTGGCCCTATCAAGCCACATGTGAACTAGTTAGAGCTCATGTGTGCACACGTGAGGGCAAAATTTTTTGGCAGGTCACTCAAGTTTCCTTTTGTTTCATTTCGGTTACTGAAATTTGATTTGTTTCCAAATCGGTCACTCAAATTTAATTGTGTTTCACCAGCAGGTCACTAGCGAGTAACTAGATGCTTCTAGCTGACGTGGCGCATGGAAAATTTACACTCAGCTCGTCCGTGACACCTCGGATGGCTGGCACATCACATTAGTCATCCACATCATATTTGAATTGCCACATCAGCGTCTCCTTCTTCATCACTCAGCCAGGACGATGGTACTCCGGTAGCGAGGAGATGAAAGGTAACGTGATCGATACAAGGAGATAGGTAGATAGTGGATTGATGAACACGGGAGTGGTGAGCGATATAACCACCACGGTGTGGTGGAGTTTCATCAAAGCCTTAGCTCAGGTGTGCAGACTCTTTTGTTTTTGTTTATAAATTTGAAATTGGAGCCTTTTTTTCATTATTTAAGGGCATCTGCTACTACTTGGTAGATGCAACTCCTTAGTTTGGAAGCAATCAGATCAGTTCACAAACCTTAGTATTTGTATAGAAGTTGATCATAAGCTTCTTAGTTGTTGATTGTTTCCAATATTTGTGTATAATTGAGAGGCTAAAATTATTTCTGTACAATTGGAGTCTAATTTGGTTTTATTTGTGATTGTTTTGGTAGATTTGGTGTGAAGATAGTTCATAAGCTTTGATAGTATCTAGGGTGTTTGTTGGAATGCCTATGAGAGCCGTTTGGCTTGAATGGTTGCCTTGAATGGGGAGAGATGTTTCATGTTACAACAATAACATGTTTCTATTTTGGTTCAAATGAACACATATACAATTTTTTGAGAAATCACCACAATGCAAAGTATTCATCACACGACACATATTTCATGTTACAATAATAACATTCCCTGCATGTAAATGATTTTAAAGTTCAATCAATTTCTAGCAGAAAACATTCAGTACATAAGTTCACCCAAAAAATACTTCATTTAAGTGAACATTCTCTACATAATGTTGCCATTTACATTTACTAATAGCACCAGATATTTAGTGTATTAAGTTCACTTGTCTAACAACACATACTCAACCAAAACCTCCACATCCATTTCTAAAAAAATGACAAAAACTAAAAATGAACAAACTTGTCACATTACTCAACAACAATACAGAGTTTGTCATCACTCAAGGCTATCTCCCCTGAGTTACACCACCACCACCAGGAACCCCAATCCCTGGGGGAAGCCACACTTTCATCCTTTTACCAACATTCACCTCCTTTGCATTCTCATTATGAATTTTCCCTTTCCTTCTACATCCATGTTGGGCCAAATGTTCCCTTCCATGACCTGTGCTCAGTTGTCCCTCTCCCTCCTTTTGCCAACACCCCATTCTTCTAATGCCGAGTTTGTTACTTTTCACCATATTCTCACATGTGGGAATTGTGCTTGCAGGAAAAACTTGATCAAGTATGGAAATTACCTGCAACATAGAAAACAAATGAAAATAGTTGTAGGGTTGAGGAATTTGATATTGCAAAGTTAAATGGTTGTGTTCACTCGCTAAGTCGTGATGCTTGCCCTCACTATCAGGTGATTGTCGATGGGAGAAGAAGAGGTTGGAGAAGAACTGTATCATAGTGAAACCTGTCTGCGTGCCCTAACTCTAAAAAGGGTTATTGTTCTTTGCCTCAACTCCGGTGGTGATGCTTCCCTTCTCTCACATTGTGGTGGAGCTTGCCCTCACTTGTCGGGTGGTCGCCGATAAGGGACAAAAGGATCGGGAAATGAGAAGAAGAATGGATGCGAAAGTGGTGATCGCTGGCGGCGGCTTCTCATAATGGGAAATGAAGAGATATAGGGTTAGACTTCATTGGATTTTTTATGTGGAGGATTTAGGCTGATGTGGTGTCTCCAACAAAACATGATGAGGTGTTACAGGCGAGTTGAGTGTAAATTTTCCGGGCGCCATGTCAGCTAGAAGCATCCAGTTACTCTCTAGTGACCAGTTGGTAAAACACAATTAAATTTGAGTGACCGATTGGAAACAAATCAAATTTCAGTAACTGAAATGAAACAAAAAAGAAACTTGAGTGACCTGCCAAAAACATTTTGCCCACACGTGAGTAACCCTTAAAATAAATCAAACATGCAACATTTTAACCTTTTTTAGCATATCATTCTCTATTTCGCTAGTCTCATGATAAATGATAGCCCTATTGTCTTCGTGTCTCCTTCAAAAGAAGGGACAAGCAAGGTTTTAAGTAGAGATAGAATTTGAAATTTCATAAAAAATATTAAATCTTTAAAAATTTAAATTACAAAGATTAGTAATCATGCTGCATCCCAATTCTCTACTAGTTGAAGCAACCCTCATCTAATATTAGTATATATTTACTATTATTTAAAAAATAAATTTTAAATTTTAAAATATTTAATTTTTATTAATAACTAAACTGTTGACTCTGTTTTTTTTTTTTTTAATCATAATCAAACACCAATGCACACTAGTAGATAAAGTCAAAAACTCATGCGGTCATTTTAAAGTTTGAGAAGGACCTCTAGGTTCTTTTCTCTGGAAAACATACCGTTAGCTAGGCCATGTACACTATCTTGGCTCAAACTTTTAGCAAGTTAAGTTATTGTGCCACTTATTAGTGTAAGTTACAATTGGTAAAAAATTTTAAAGTTCATATTTATTATCATTAATTTATTAAATATAAATATAATAAGTTGATGGATTTTCTTCTAAAAGATTGGTAGGTGTAATAAATGAAATGAGGAATTATATTGTTATTTTATATAAAAGAGTAGGGGTAGTAACTTAGCGGGGCAGGGATGGGGAAGTGTGATGAGTGTACAATGTTCATTTATCATATATCAATTTGTACATTCAATTGGCATGTATTAGAACCATATTGTAGAATCTAATGTTAAATATAGTGTTGTGTATTATCAGGCTTAGGACAGTGCTAAAAGATGAGAGAGAGCCAAAAGAAACATTTCAGACATTAAATGATGAAGTTGGAGCTCACTCAACATCATAAGAACAAGGATAAGGCAAAATGAGTGGCTTACTGGGAGCTTACTGGTCGTCCTTACGACCATAAGTCAATTCTAGAAGACTTTGCGGGCATGCTTTTCACCCATAAAGGGGATTCAAAGCAAGTTAGAGGACTTTTACGGGCTAGGCTTATGCATGTAAAGATCATCCAGAAGAGCTTATGATCACGTCATACGCCCGTAAGGGTGGTAGCAAGGAGCAAAACAGTGAAGTTTATGGTCCAGTACTTACGGCCCGTAAGTTGGACCGCAACACATGCAGTAGACCTTACGGACATGGCTTACGGCCATAAGTCATCCCTAGGCTTACAGGGCTTGGCCGTAAGCCACAATCTTCTCCATCTCCCTTACGGCCTAGCCCTTACGCCCGTAAAATGCCCGTAAGGAGTCGGGTATAAATAAAACTTATGTGGATTTTTAGGGCATCTTCTATTCTATTCTTCTATTTTTTTAGGATGATTCTTGGAGGTGAGTTTGAGGAAGATAAAACACGAATCCCCAACACCTACAGAGCAATTTCAAGAGGGATTCGACTCTATATTCAGGGGAATAAAGATCGTAGCCGTCAAGCTCATCTTGGCGGTATGTGTGAAAGCTTACGTAGGGCTTCTTTGGGGATTCTTCATCGACATGATTGAGAAAGGAGTTTTTGATGGCTTTCATTGTTTTTTCCTCTATTATTTGTATCTTGAATGCTTGCCCTCCATTAAAGAAGGGCTAATTTGTAGATATTAGGGCATAGTTGAACTCTAGGGTTTATTTCTTTGACTTTGGTTGTTGGATCTTTGATGCTTAATGGATTTCTTAGTTGTAATCATTTCTATTTGAGTCTAATTGTGTGATTAATTTCTTGGTTGCTAATGAGGTGAAAGCCCTAGCAAACATACTTGGTATTCTTACGTGACGAGAAGAAATTCCCACCTAGCATAGACTTACCGCAATTCGAGAGGATAGTGGGTACACCTATGGTAAGGGTATGTAGGAGACTTTGTTTCCCACAATCCTTTAGAGTGGATTGATGATGATTTCCGTGCTCTTTCAAATCATATGGAGAAGATTTTAGGAGAAATCGCATTTTTGCTCTTTATTCAGATTAGATTTAACCTCTCTCTTTTGGGGGAGATTACCTACTTAAGAGATTGTCATTAGTCCACAATAATGTTTCATAGAGTATTAATGCGATTGTGTGGATGTCTGTATCACCTTTACATCTATTCAATTACACTTCAACTAAGAAATCGGGGTTTTGTATATTTCTGGAAAAATTTCAGGTCAAATAGGATTGCATGTTTAAACAACCATTGCCCTGTACCTTATAAGCCTAGAGGGATGCCTAGACATCTCTTTTTTCATTAATTTCTCCCCTATTTCATCCTGTAATCTTGTAGGCTATTTTTTGGGTATAAAGTCATTATTAGTATTCATTTCCTTCCTTGTGGACCGACACTCTGCTTTACGCACACTTTATTGTGCAATCGCCACTTACACTTGCGTCCCTATCAAGGTCTTGGTGCCATTGCTAGGAAGGATATTGATATTAGGAACAACTGATTATCAGTCACTTTAGCTATTTCTTTTCTTTTATTTCTTCTTTGTTATTCTTTTGTTTTTCCTTATTATTTTCATATTGTCTCTTTTGTTTGATTTCAATGTATGCCACTGAAAGGCAAAGCACCAAGACTGGCAGAAGTCAAGAGTAGTGTAGAAAGAGTGATTGGACCAGATTAAGAACAGCTTAACTGAACAAAACAGGGTCCTTGACAGTGAGTGTTGAGGGAGAGCAATTGGACACTATGGCAGATCAAGAGAACCATCATAGGACCCTTTCAGATTATGCTCGCCCCACTCTTGATGGTTCTCAGTCAAATATAGTTCACCCACCAGTTACAACAAACAACTTTGTGCTTAAGCTTGCATTTGTACAGATGGTTTAAAATTCAGTACAGATCAATGAATTACCGGACGAAGATCCTAACAATCATATTGGGGGATTCCATGAAGTATGTGGCATGCTTAAAATCAACAACATTTCTGATGACGCTCATCAGACTTCGCTTATTGCCATTTTCATTGAAAAACAAGCTAAATAGTGACTTCAGACTCTTCCTTGAGCATCTATCACGACTTGGGAGCAGCTTGTTGGAGCGTTTTTGGCATGTTATTTCCCTTAAGGAATAATAACAAAGCTGTGTCAAGAGATTACAGCTTATGCACAGTTGGATATTGAAACATTATTTGAGGCTTTGCCGAGATTTAAAGACTTGTTAAGGAAATGCTCGCATCATAACCTCCCTGAGTGGATGAAAGTTTAGATTTTCCATCAAGGCCTCAATCAGAGACTCGACATCTTATTGATTCATCAGTAGGAGGATCGCTTGGTAGTAAAACCCCGAAGACAACCAAGCAGCTAATTAAGGAGATAGCTATGATCAATTACCAAAGGAATTCGAGAGGCAAATTAGTAGTGAAGCCAGTTTGGATTACTTAGTGAAGTCACAGCACTAGTAGCCAAGGTGGGAGCCTTGAGCTGAAAGATTGATAACTTGTCTACTCAGAAGTTAGCTATGGTTATGGCGTGTGATAAGTGTGGGGAAGGACATGGCTTGATAGGTTGTTCTATTATCAGAGAGAAGCATGAACCCACCTAACAAGTAGATTTCATTGGTAGTGCCTTTCGACAGCAAGGGAAATCCCTACAGTGGCACATATAGACCCGAATGATGGAATCACCCCAATTTCTCTTACGAAAAATCAGGGGTAGCAGCAGAAGCCCTCGCCAAGATTTTCTCTTAACCAATAGAATGACAAGAAACTCGTATTGGAGGAAGTGCTTACTCGGTTTATTCAGAGTATAAACAATAAGTTCCAGCAGTCAGGCACCCGGTTCCAAAGCATAAAAGCATTGATGAGAAACCAACAAGCTTCTCTTTAGAACTTAGAGAACTAGGTGGGGCAAATTACTAAACTGTTGTCCAAATGGCCTCAAGGAAGCTTACCGAGAAATACTGAAGCCAATCCCCATGAGCATCTTAAGGCAATTACTCTTTGGAGTGGTAAAGAAGTTGGGACGAGTAGTGAAAAGGTGATGGAGAAGGAAAAGAAGCCAGAAATTGAGGTTATTAAGAGTCCAACAAGGGAAAGCGAGCCCTACTCCAATTATTAAGAAGAGAACACCACCACTGGTGAAGGAGTACATTCCTTGCCTCCCTTACCCATCAAGATTGAAGAATAATCATATGGATGAGCAATTTAAGAGATTTCTGGATTTGTTGAAGCAATTGCACATTAATGTCCCATTTGTTTGAAGCCTTGTCTCAAATGCCAAAGTACAAAAAGTTTCTCAATGACCTACTAACAAACAAGTAGAAATTTGAGGAGGTGTCAATGGTAACATTGAGTGAAGGGAGCTCGACATTGCTTTAGAACTAACTACTGAGGAAATATAAAGATCCAGAGAGTTTTACTATCCCTTGTAATATTAGTGAATTGGTTAATGAAAATATCCTAGCAGATCTAAGTGCTAGTATTAATGTGATGCCTTACAAAATGTTTAAGAGGCTTGGACTTTGTGACCTTCAACAACTAGGATGACATTGCAACTAGTGGACCACTCCATTAGACATCCTAAGGGAATCATAGAAGATGTTTTGGTTAAGGTTGAAAATTTTATATTTCCCAGTAGATTTTGTGATTCTAGATGTAAATGAGGATGTTGAAGTACCCCTCATTCTTGGTAGGTCATTCCTAGCCACCTCCTAGTCTTCATTGATGTTAGCATTGGTAGAATGACACTTAGGGTTAGGGATGAGGAAGTCATGTTTTTTTTATCCGATGCAATGAAACATGCTTCTACTTTTGATGATACTTGCTATTTCCTTGATAAGATTGATTTGATTTTTAATGAATGTGTGGAAGAAATCTTATGCAAGGAGCCTTTCAAGGAGTCATTGGATGTTCCTCACATTGAAGAGACAACCCCTTTCTTACACCAACCATAATTGAGGAAAACACAAGAAAAAAGCATTAGCGTGAGGTCATTTCCACAAAGAAAGGCAAGAGAAAACCTTCACCCAAGGAGGTAACCCACGAATCGGTCAACTTCATCGGTAAGTTTCTTATTTTCTCCGACCTTGTACTTAGGGCATTATTTCGGAGACATTGATTTTGGTTATGAGGAGCATTTTTACTTTGAGCCTCCATGATATGCGCATTTCAGGTACGTTAAGCTTGTGATGATAAACAAGTTCTTCTTGGGAGGCAACCCAAGAAAGATTTTTTGTGTTTTGTTGTGTTTGAGTCTTTAGTTGTAGGTTTGTAGTCTTGTTTGAGTTTTGCAAATAAATTGCTGGACTTGTCATGTATTTTCATGTTTTGGTTGGATGCTTGTGCCCCGAGATACTCATTTTATGCTTCTTAGGTCTTATATGTATTTGAGCTTAACTGCAGGAAATAGTGAAAACTTTGCTCAATTTTCGAGGACTCTTACGGGCTACTTACGATTGTAAGTATGGCTATAAGCCTCAAACAAAGAGCTTTAAGGGCATCTTACCCCCTTAAGATACACCCTCAGGGGAATTTAGAGAGTCTTATGAGTGTACTTACGGTCCATAAGTGCTGGTGAGTACAGTTTAGAGGTTCCTTAAGGACGGCTTACGCCCATAAGTGTAGTCGTAAAAGTCATCAAGAGCATCTTACAGGTCTACCTTAAACCCATACGACCCGTAACCTTTTAGGGAGTATAGCCTAGGTTCCTTACCGGCACCTTATGCCTGTAAGCTAGACCGTAAGAGCAAGCCAGAGAACCTTATGGACTACAGTGCTAGGTCTCTTGCGATCGTAACCTAGGTTGTAAAGGAGATGTACCTTTGCGGGCCAGGCCTTACAGCATAAACACACAATAATTGCTCATTCAGAGAGTCTTACTTTCGAGGCTTATGATTGTAAGAAGGCATAAGAACCTAGGATTTTATCACCGTCGGCGATCTTTGACCTTTATTTTAATTTGTTTTTTATCCGATCTTGATTGCCGGCCCCTCCTTATCCTCTCATTCTCTTCCCCTAATAATCCCCACCCGTTTTTGAGTGTTTTCAAATGGGTTTTGGACCATTTCCAAAGCTCCTCACTGGCCATTTCTTTCATCTTCCACTTTATTAGAAAGATAACCTTCATTTTTCATGATTTTTGAGTCAATCATCTAAATTGTTGCATGAAAATGAATGTATGTACTTTAGCAATGCTTGAATGATCATGTACAGTCTAAATTTGTAAATTTTGGAGCTTCATTGTACAGGAGAGATCATTACAGCCTAAGCCCAATGGCTAACTACTGTAAGGTCACCATAAAGGTGACTTTTCCTGAGGCTTATGACTGTAAGCCTTCCTGTAAGCAGGTCGTAACCATTTCTGTGTTGTTCAAATTTTGTATTTTTGTATTCTAAACTTCATATTTTTCTTATGCAAGATGGTAAAAGCAAAGAGGGAGCTTTCAGGCTAGCCATGAGGAAGTGTCCCGAGGCATCCACCTCAGGCATGACTACTGTAGAGGAGACATCGACTCCCCTGGTCCCCTCAACCCCCATATTTTCAAAGGTTCAGTTTTTGAGAGTAGTTCGCCCGCTTAAGGATGAAGCGGTTTGGCTACTCCCGGCCGAACGGTTGATTGGCCCGTACATGAACATTTGGGGCTCAACGCAGAGGTTCAGGGGATAGTGTAGTCTGGAGACTGATTCTGCAATTACACATCTCCAATAGACTGATTCTGCAATTACAATTTTAATCATTAAATATAATAGCTATATATATACAATTACACATCACCAAAACATAAAAATAAAACCAAAAAACACATCTCCAATCTTCAAAAATGTCCAAGTGGAAGTGTCATCAGTGTTATCCAATAGACTGATTCTGCAATTACAATTTTAAGAATTAGATATAATAGCTACATATATACAATAATATTTTTAATTTTCAATTACCTAAAATCGTGAACTATTATAGCTAAGTTAGCATCAGGTATCCTAGGTCCTGTAGGTTGATTATGCAATTAGAATTCAATGTTTCGAATGTAGAATTGAAGACGGTAAGAATTTACAACTTTCAAATACATGAGATTCTGACCTTGGGCCACATATTTTAGGGAGGGGGCTACTAGCTCTAGGGAACTAGTTTTGCAAGAAAGTATAAAGAGCTTTGTATTGACCACGTTCTCTCTTACGCTCTTCTTTGATATGTTCTATTCTTTGGCCTATTTGATGGATTAAATCTTTGCACTCAGCTGAATGGCTAATTGATGTTGTGATGCCATGGGTACTAGAATATCCATAATAGCTTGTAGGAGTTGGACCCAATCCAAGTCCTCTTACTCGGTTGTGTCACTCCTTTCCAATTACTCGAGTCAATATCTGTGCTTCAACATTTTCCCACCTCCATCTACTACTTCATATTCAATTAGCTTTCATTTGCCTTTTCTGTATTTAGGTAAAAAGTTTGTAAAAGGTCTGTGATTTAGAAGGAAGAAATTAAAATGAAGAGTATTGGAGAATTAATTACTACCAAAATTTCTTGAATTTCTGCATTCATATGAGACCCATACCTTTTTTGTATAAGTTGCTTTGAAAAACTGAAAAGCCCAATTTTCTTCCAGTATTAAGCTCCTCACTCACCAAAACAATATGAAACAAAGTTTAACTACATAGAAAACCCTACAAAAATATCAGAAAGAAAAGAAACGTTATCTCAAAAGACATAACCATTTCTTACGATTTCTTTTTCTTTTCTAGAAAAACTTTTCAAACCAGACGTGTATCTATATTTCTGCAACTTTCAAGATGCAACCCCAACTTCTTCTGCTTCCTACATAATGACATGTACATTAAGTGACACACATGGTTTACCAATTTTAATATCACAAGAAAAAAAATTATTCTAAACTATCCTTTCCTCCAATACCAATGATCAATTAACTCTTCCCATTGCCATCTAATCATCCCTTCTAGATGCTTTCCCTTGTTCTCCTACAATCCATCTTCCCTTTTGAAATGTCATTTCTTCAAATCATGTTTGTAATCTCTCCATTTCTTTCCCAAAGACTTAAGCACATAGTCTTTTGGGAATTTCAAGAACAAAGACCGACTATGTATCAAAATTATAAATAATTTAATCATAATATTATAATCTAATGACATTTATTCAAGTGTAATCATAACACAAAGTTAAGTATGTAACCATACCTCAATGAAGTTTAATGATTCTTCCTTCAATGTTTTTGACACTTTATGCGAAGTCTCATATTGGAGGCCAATCCGTTAACTAGATCGAGAAAGCATACCTAAAAATGAAGAAAGTAATCGTGCCTTAGGTCCAACTGGCAACCCCAAATTGTTTCGCCCTAACCAAAACTTTTTCTTCGGGGGTAATGCCCACAGCTCCTTTAAAGTTGTTCACCCTCTTTTTGAATGTTGTCCCATACTAGCAACTATAACAATTAAGTTTCCCATTAGTCAAGAAGAATATTTACACCAACTTATGAAAAACTAAATTTGACCTACATTTACGTTAAGCACTTCAGTGGCAGATTCCACATTTTCCAATGTGTTGCCATTGTCTTGATTTGCATCTTCATCATTGCCATTTGAATCAGATGAAGATGAATGAATTGAGCTGCAAGGTTGAGCATCAGGCTTTCGAGTAGATTTTTTTGGAACATCATTCGTAGTAGCATCCTTGGCAGCAGTCTCACATTGGATCAATTGTATGCCCTTCAATTTTAATTTCGGCATCATGATATTATCTTCCATATGGGAAAAAAATTTCAGAACAAAGTTGTGACCAAGTCAAGCATGTATAAAAGCATATGAAAATTTTGGGTTTACATTCTTATACAGCTACACAACTCAAAACATGTGATCTTGATAATGTATTGATTAAAATATAAGACAACTCTAATCACATTTCCTTAATATCCTAACTCAAATTAGATATAAACTTGTATGTCAATTGTATTTGCAATCAACACATCTATGATCTAAGGAGATTTAAGAAGGCCCTCAAATATCTGCAAATGATTTTAATGCATCAATACAAAATGCATTGAATTAACCTCTTTGCACCTGAAAAGTTAAGTATAAGTACTGGTAATCAATAGTTCTCTTCTCTTTACATATATATATATATATATATATCTTCTTCTTATAATTAACCTAATTGGTTTAATGTAGCAGGAGTGATTACGGCATTAAGGTTGTAGGTGGAGTGTGTGTGTTTTTCTTCATTCATTATCTACACTGAACTATTGACAAGATCCCCTTGCTTATATCCCGCAAGTGCACGGGCTTGTCGAAGTAATAATCCCGGGTGAGCGGGGTCGAATCCACAGGGAGTAGGGAGTGCAAATACTTAATTTGATTCTTAGCTATGTGGAAGATCAATAGTGATTAGTGTGTAATTGATTCAATTCTCAACAATAAAAGCAACAAGTGAGAGAGCAAGAGTAAAGAAGAGGGTAAGGCAATCGATAAAGGTGGGATACTCGGATGATACTTCACCTAGGATAATCGTTTCAAGTGCAAGAACTCTCTATTATACTTCCTAATCAATGCTATGGTGAGTCGTGGAAATCCTCACATACATAGTCCCAAATCTAAGGTCAACTATGCCTAACTCTATACATGTCCCGGAGGAGAAATCGAACAATCTCAACACCTCGCATTCGCATAGAGTTGCAATGAGCTCTAGGGATTACAAGTGATAAATCTCTTCCTAAAAAATAGACCTAACCCTTTGGTCCAGACGAAAGGTCCCTAGCCACAATTAAGCCCTAGATACTAAGATCCTCTCAACGCTTCACTCAATTGCACGCGCAACTAGGCCCCAGCGGAGGTTCATCCCTTAGACCACTCACTCTATTATGGCCGCAAAGAACTCGAGGAACGGAGGTAGAATCTATCACACCAGAGGGGAAAGGGGACGCTCCTATACCTCTCGACTCACCCTCTCAACCCTCTCCAACCTAGCTTTGTCTAACACTCGTGGTGTGTCACTCACTCACAAGGTTACCAACAAGAACTCTCAACCCTAGTGTCACTCTAGGGGAAATGTTCATACAATTAAGCATTCAAGGTTGGAACTCACAATAAATATCAATTTATTAAAAGCATAATAAAGAAGTTCAATGAAACGAATACATCCTAGGGTTCACAATCATCCAAGCACCCACTAGGGGTTTAGCTCTCCATGGAGCTTAGTACAATCAATGAAATCGAATGTAAAAGCAATGAATCCATAAAGAAACCCCCTCGATGGTTGTGTCGATGGTCTTGTGGAGAGTCCTCTACTAGTCAGTCCAAAGATTCCTTCGTCACGGTATAGGATACGCCTCGATCGAAGCTCCCCTACCAACCTTCGTCCTAATGGAATCACGATGTCGAGCCATAGAACTTCTCAAAACCTTGGCCAATACCCTTGAAACCCCTAGTCAAGCCCTCTCGCAAGTTGGGGAAAAGATGGAGAAAAAGAATACCAAAAATCGGGCTGAATCGGCTTTAAATAGAGGTCTGGAATCGGGCGACTCCACTGGGCGTGGGACGTGACATGCGCCCAGTACGGAATTTCCACAGGGCGTGGATAATTTCCACTACGCCCTGTGGATTCTCTGTCTCTCGATTTCTCGGCGGTTGTGAGCAGTCTTTGCACAGAATTACTACATTGTTCTGCTATAGTCCTCGTGTAATACCCTGAACCTTTGGATATCTGTTGGAAAATATATTCAGGGTATTACTACGATTCTAGATAGAATTTTTCTACAGAGTAATCTTGTTGAGAAACCCCAAGGGGACAGAACAAGGACTTAAGTGTAAAAGTTTTTAAAAGATTTTGGGTTAAAGAGTAATAGAAAAAGGATTGATATAAAATGTTTCTGGCATCCAAGGACTGAAAGGTAAGTTGAAGGGATCATATGGAAATATTGTGTTATACTTCAAGGACCATTGGATAATTTGAAAGGATCTTTTGAGAATACTATTTTATAATTCAGGGACCATTTGTGAGTTTTTCAGAGACTGTTTTGTAAGGAATTATGTTTTGAGGGACTAAATGTAAATTTCGGCTGAAAGTTAAATTTGGAGAAAAATCTAGAGCTTGAGTGTTGTTCATCTTCTTCTCCACCATTTTTACTACATGAATCCCGAGGGTTAAAAATGAAGAAATGGGAAGAAATTTGAGGTTTTAAGGAGAGGACTTGGAGATCGCTCGGGAGTGAGCTCACGGAGGGATGACTAGGGCTTAGTAAGAAGCTTCCTTGTATTGTTTTTGGCATGTGTATGTATGCATGTATATATATGTATTTATGGTTGGATTTGATGAAAATGTTGATGAATTTGAAGAAATATTAATGAGAATGATGAGGGTGTTGTTTTGAGATGAAATTTGTGCCGAAAAACCTCAGATTTAGTGATAAATTGCTTGGATTGAGTGGAGTTGCTTTGCCGGATTCTATCGTAAGCGTTCATGTAGACCGAGATTAAAATTTGGTTTAGTTAATTAAATTGATGATTATGATGATTAAGGTGTTAATGATGATTGTTGGATTGAAAATGGGTTGAGTTAGTCCAATTGATTTGATTAGATTAAAACCAAGTTGGAATTGATTTGGTTGAGTTGGGCATGATCAAATCAAGTTGAGATGGACTTGGGTTTGAATGAGAATTGGTGTGGTTGGGTTTAATTGAATTAATTTGAGTTCAGGTTTGATCAAATCAAATTGAGTGTGGTTGGAATTGAATTGTTTGGTTAATTTGAGTTGGTTGAGATTGATTTGGGCTTGGTTTGGATGTTGGGCTAAGGATTTTTGGCTGAACCAATTCAAGAAAAATTTGGGTTCAGTTGAACCAAGTTGGTCCAGGAAATTTTTGTATAAGAATTGGGTTGGTTCAATCTGGTTCAGTGAAATTGAGTTTGGTTCAGTGCAATTAAACTTGGTTCAGTGGAATTGATCTTGGTTCAAATTGGTTCAGCAGTGTTTAGCCTAAATTAAGTTAATTTAAGTGCAATTGGAGACCGATTTAACTATTCAAGGCCGAGTTTTAACTCGATTGGAATAAGTGGGCCCAATTAGAGAGTCAATCTTGGTTTTTGTATTTTCTTTTTGGGTTTCGATGTGATATTTATTTTTATTATATTATTACATAGGTGTTGTTCGAGGCTTAGGAGGGAGTTCGAGTGCAGGAATTAACCCAAGGACACGGGTGAGTTGGTAGTGGCTATTATTTTTAAATAATTGATTAATTATTATTATTTTGAAATAAGCTATTTTAATGGCTAGTATTTTTGGAAATAATTATTTAAGTATTTCATTTTATCATGTTTAATTTGCGTATATAAGGTTAAAATATACATTATATTTACTTAGCCGTTGATGTTCACGACAATCGTATTGATACATCGGTTTGGTATAATTATCATGTATTTGTGAATAGTGAAAATACATGTATATGTGATTTAATTATTCAATTCATGTATTTATTTTTGATGGTTATATATGCTTTTGATTTGGAATGATTTGTGAAATCATGTGAGCGTTTTAAAATGTTTTACCGACAATATTTGTGGAATTGGTTTTTCATTCACGGAATAGGAATGGTATCATGGATCTGGATTTTTCTTGGTTTTATGCATTGTTATACTTTTGACATTGGCTTTGTGGAAATGATGTTTATTTTCGTGATGTGAATGCTTGTCCCGGATAAGGACCATATGTTATGATTTATCACAGTTTGTATTGTTCTTTGCATCTACATGTTGGTTTTGGATGGTGACGGGCAGCTAAAGCCCCGACTACTGCGATGAGTGGGTTCCCACGGGCCGACCTTTAGAGGTGGCGTGATGGACACAGGTGTTGATTTGTCCGGATCGGTGGGGCGTAGAGCCACGATTGGATGATACATCGGGATCCGGAGTCACCACAGGACCGGTGGGCAGACGTCGAGGTTATGAAGACCTTGGCGCCTCGACCCTAGTCGCGACGGCGGCTGAGTGGGGAGAGTTTTTCAGTACGTGGAATTGAGAATGGATTTTTATATTACTTGTTATTTTGGGTTTGTGATGAGGGGCGAAGCCCAAATGCCGCTCTTAGGAGGCGATCTCATGACAATTTGGACTTTCTTAGAAAATTGATTTGATATTGATTTGTGATGAATTTATGTTTCAAAAGTTCTTTTAAAAAAATGTATTTTTGCTAGAATTACGGTATTTTGGAAAAAGTTGGAAAATTATTTGAGAGGTTGGTATTTATATATTTTATATATCTCGTATTTGAATATTTGAAATTATTAAGCCACTCATCGACCAGCCCGAGATGTCTTTGTCAAACTGCAGGGAGCATGACCCTAGATTGCTCGATCGAGTATAGAGCTGAGTCGGGGTTGAGTCCAGGGACTGCGATGGGTCCCTCATTTCTTTTTTCTTCTTATTGGTGTCGTGATCTTGTAGCGGTTGTACCCTTAAATTAGAATAATTATATTTATTGTATTTATGTATTTGAACTTTGCATCTTGGTGAAAAAAATTGTAAATGTGTGATTTGTAGAGTGCCCGCTTTTGTTTAAAAGCAGGTGTCGGTTTCGATTAAAAGGGAATTTTTAGCGATGGGTGCCACATTTACCTCGGTAGAAGGGGTGGGTGTGACATCTTTTGGTATCGAGTCAGTAGGGTTGAGATATCCCCTGGTTGGTAGAGATTACGGGTTGTGATCCGAGCCCTAAGTTTAGAAGTCAGTATCTAGACTTAGAGGGTTTAGTAGTGATTAGAGCGAGAAAGTTAAGGGCCCGAGTAGAAGTATTAAGACTCTCCAATCAGGGGTTAAAACCTAAGTTGCGATATTTGGAATGAGAGGCGATAGTAGGTTTTTGACATTTTGAGGCGGAGAGTGGCGAGTACTGTGTATGTGATTAGGGTCGCGGGTTGAGATAATTATTGGAATTGGTTTTTATCTAAAAATAAGTTTACTTAAAAGTTGCCAAAGAAGGGTATTTGGCATTCTCTTTGTTGACTGGCACACAGTGATTTGCATTGTGATTTGAAAGATACTTTGGACATACCTGTGCTTAAGAATATGGAGATTAGCCCGTGAGTAACCAGTCTTCTTTATCACCTTTCTGTTGATTCTTAAAAGGTGTGTTATGATGTGCCATTGATTCGAGTTTGATTTGTCGGACTTTGGATGAATTATAGCCAGCTCCTCTGAGTGTGGTTTAATTGTGTTTAAATAGAGGAGAAGATCATACTTGCATTTTTCATCAGTGGGATTTTGAGTGTCTTAAGGATTTTTGAGTAATGGAACCAAGGCGTTTGAGACGACTGAGACGAGGACCTCCTCCAAGGTATAATAGAGAAAGAGTAGAGAGATATTTCTTGGAAGAGCAGCAAAGAGAGGAAGAAGAACAGAGAAGAGGAGTGGAGGAACAGAGAAGGAGAGAGGAGGAACGAATGAGGGAAGAAGAGATGGAAACCCATAATGCTGCTCAAGTACCCTCTAGCTCTACTCTTGTTGCCTCAGCATCTTCTAGTTCTGTTATTACACCTGGTAATCAAGAGCAAGCAATGACTGATGTTTATGTCCCACAAGCTCGTTATGTGGTAACCATGAATACCAGAGATTTTAGCTCTATAGTTGCTTCAGAGCTGAGGAATATCTACATGGAACGTTTTCACCTAGACGAGAGTCATATGCCAGAATTGAGAAGGAGGTATGGAGTTCCTGAGGAGTTTGCAACGGCATATGATGATGCCCATGCAGTCCTTAACTATGGTGCAACAGTTGAGCAATGGAACCGGGAAAGGTTGAACCGCAGAAACCGTAGACAAGGATGAGGTTCAGTAAACGTATGAGGACTTGTGAATAGTAGAATAATCTGTTTGTATTATCGTTTGTGTGCTTGAGATGTTTGTATTCTACCTGTGTATTTCCAGTATGATGTATTCCTACTTGTGAATAAGAAGTTGCTTTTCTTCTGGATTGTGGAAAATACAAGATTATTTTATTGTATGAGTTTTGGAAGTGAGGAAGCCAGAGTAACACATCAGAAGAGTGTTGTATACCGTGTATAACACCGTATAAGAGGAATCAGGTTCACTTTGATCATCAGCAGATACTTGGACATCCTTTTACAGTATTGTTATTTACTGTTGAACAGATTTGGAACAAGAGAACAGGTCTTGGAACAAGTAATGAAATTCAGTGATATCAGATTGATGTATGCTAAGGAAATTTCGAGGACGAAATTTTCTTAAGGGGGAAGGATTGTAATACCCTGAACCTTTGGATATCTGTTGGAAAATATATTGCGGTATTACTACGGTTGCGATGAAGAATTTTTCTCTGAGTAATCTTGTTGAGAAACCCCAGGGGACGGAACAAGGACTTAAGTGTAAAAAGTTTTTAAAAAGATTTTTGGGTTAAAAGAGTAATAGAAAAAGGATTGATATAAAATGTTTCTGGCATCCAAGGACTGAAAGGTAAGTTGAAGGGATCATATGGAAATATTGTGTTATACTTCAAGGACCATTGGATAATTTGAAAGGATCTTTTGAGAATACTATTTTTATAATTCAGGGACCATTTGTGAGTTTTTTTCAGAGACTGTTTTTGTAAGGAATTATGTTTTTGAGGGACTAAATGTAAATTTCGGCTGAAAGTTAAATTTGGAGAAAAAAATCTAGAGCTTGAGTGTTGTTCATCTTCTTCTCCACCATTTTTGCTACAGAGAACTCGAGGGTTAAAATGAAGAAATGGGAAGAAATTTGAGGGTTTTTAAGGAGAGGGACTTTGGAGATCGTCGGAGTGAGCTCATGGGAGGGATGACTTTAGCTAGTAAGAAGCTTCCTTGTATTGTTTTTGGCATGTGTATGTATGCATGTATATATATGTATTTATGGTTGGATTTGATGAAAATGTTGATGAATTTGAAGAAATATTAATGAGAATGATGAGGGTGTTGTTTTGAGATGAAATTTGTGTCGAAAAACCTTGTATTTGTGATGAAATTGCTTGGATTGGTGGAGTTGCTTGCCGGATTTACTGTAGCGTTACTGTAGCACCGAGATTAAAATTTGGTTTAGTTAATTAAATTGATGATTATGATGATTAAGGTGTTAATGATGATTGTTGGATTGAAATGGGTTGAGTTAGTCCAATTGATTTGATTAGATTAAACCAAGTTGGAATTGATTTGGTTGAGTTGGGCTTGATCAAATCAAGTTGAGATGGACTTGGGTTTGAATGAGAATTGGTGTGGTTGGGTTTAATTGAATTAATTTGGTCTAGGTTTGATCAAATCAAATTGAGTGTGGTTGGAATTGAATTGTTTGGTTAATTTGAGTTGGTTGAGATTGATTTGGGCTTGGTTTGGATGTTGGGCTAAGGATTTTTGGCTGAACCAATTCAAGAAAATTTGGGTTCGGTTGAACCAAGTTGGTCCAGGAAATTTTTGTATAAGAATTGGGTTGGTTCAATCTGGTTCAGTGAAATTGAGTTTGGTTCAGTGCAATTAAACTTGGTTCAGTGGAATTGATCTTGGTTCAAATTGGTTCAGCAGTGTTTAGCCTAAATTAAGTTAATTTAAGTGCAATTGGAGACCGATTTAACTATTCAAGGCCGAGTTTTAACCGATTGGAATAAGTGGGCCCAATTAGAGAGTCAATTACTGGTTTTTGTATTTTCTTTTGGGTTTCAATGTGATATTTATTTTTATTATATTATTCTGTTAGGTGTTGTTCAGGCTTAGGAGGGAGTTCCAGGTCTGGGAATTAACCCAAGGACACCAGGTGAGTTGGTAGTGGCTATTATTTTAAATAATTGATTAATTATTATTATTTTGAAATAACTGTTTAATGGCTAGTATTTTGGAAATAATTATTTAAGTATTTCATTTTATCATGTTTAATTTGCGTATAAGGTTAAAATATATGTATATTTACTTGCCGTTGATGTTCCTGACAATCGTATTGATACATCAGTTTCGTATAATTATACGTATTTGTGAATAGTGAAAATACATGTATATGTGATTTAATTATTCAATTCATGTATTTATTTTTGATGGTTATATATGCTTTGATTTGGAATGATTTGTGAAATCATGTGAGCGTTTTAAAATGTTTTACCGACAATATTTGTGGAATTGGTTTTCATTCCTGGAATAGGAATGGTATCATGGATCTGGATTTTACTGGTTTTATGCATTGTTATACTTTTGACATTGGCTTTGTGGAAATGATGTTTATTTTCGTGATGTGAATGCTTGTCCTGGATAAGGATCCTATGATGTGATTTATACAGATTGTTTTATTGCTGTATTTACATGTTGGTTTGGATGGTGACGGCGGGCTAAGGCCCGACTACTGCAGTAGTGGGTCCCCACGGGCCAGCCTTTAGAGGTGGCGTGGTGGACCTGAGTGTTGATTTGTCCAGATCAGGTGGGAGCGTAGAGCCCTGATTGGATGATACATCGGGATCCCGGAGTCACCACACGGGACCGGTGGGCCAACGTCAAGGTTATGAAGACCTTGGCGGCTCCCAACCTAGTCGCGACGGCGGCTAAGTGGGGGAGAGTTTTCCAGGCTGTGGAATTGAGAATGGATTTTTATATTACTTGTTATTTTGGGTTGTGATGAGGGGGCGAAGCCCAGCTGTCGCTCTTAGGAGGGCAGTCTCTCACAACAATTTGGATTTTCTTAGAAAATTGATTTGATATTGATTTGTGATGAATTTATGTTTCAAAAGTTCTTTAAAAATGTATTTTGCTAGAATTCTGGTATTTTGGAAAAGTTGGAAAATTATTTGAGAAGTTGGTATTTATATATTTTATATATACTGTATTTGAATATTTGAAATTATTAAGCCACTACCGACCAACTCGAATGTCTTTGTAAATTGCGGGGAGCATGACCCTAGATTGCTCGATCGAGTATAGAGCTAGTCGGGGGTTGAGTCCGAGGACTGCAGATGGGTCCCTCATTTCTTTCTTTCTTCTTATTGGTGTCATGATCTTGTAGCGGTTGTACCCATAAATTAGAGTAATTATATTTATTGTATTTATGTATTTGAACCCTGTACTTGGTGAAAAAAATTGTAAATTGTGATTTGTAGAGTCCGCTTTTGTTTTAAAAGCAGAGTGTCGGTTTCCGATTAAAAGGGAATTTTTAGCGATGGGTGCCACATTTACCTCGGTAGAAGGGGTGGGTGTGACACCTCGACCTGAATAACTTCCCAATTCTATACTTTCATCGGGGTAGCATAAGCGGGCACACGTCACGTCGTGAATCACTTGCTTCTTCAATGATATATATGTTGGTGGGGTTCTTGTTCTTGTATGCATAAGATGGAATGTTCGAGTGTGCCTGCCTTTGTGCCCCTCCAAATGGATGTACTCACTCGAATGCGAGGAGGTTGGCACACACTCTAGCATCTAACACCTGTCCTATGTCTTCGCGTTTGAACCTTAGCAAGATCTCCTCCAAAATAGGTGCATTATGATCCACATTGGCCCATTTCCTTCATACTCGGCCTCACAACCCTACCTGCATAAAAGTAACATAAAAACACACATATTAATGTAAAAACCTAAGAAAAGTAATGCTCAACATAAGGAATGAACGCTTCGCATTCATATCGCACAAGCACTTATCAACTATCATGAACACCAAACTCAAATGTAAAGTTTGTACCCTTTATTTGGATCAACTGTTCAACAACATCAGGAGAAACATACATTTAGCTTGCAAAACATACATCTAGCAACTTTAAAACAAAATAACCATAAAGATTTTATAGAAATGAATAACCCAAAGATGCAAAGTCCACAACTTTATGGCACAAAGTTTGGTATAGTAAGAGAGACATTATTCATAATGCAAACATTAAAGAGATCACAAAATTCTTATAAGGTGAGATTTTATAGATTAATTGTTTTCCAATCTCTTAAAGTTCTTTACAGAATTCCATTAAACAATCAATCAGCCACTTTAGTATAAACCCAACTATTGTTGTCCTGCTTCCAAATTTACTTGAGCATGTCATGAAAAAATGTTTAAAGCAGGGACTGAGAATCCAAAGATTTTCCCATGTCACCACTTGAATTAACACGTTACTGATATGCAACTGGTTTGCATCATAAGAGTTTCAATAAATGTATGCTTGGAATTGTTAGCTTTTTAAGGTATGCAATTGCTTCGTATCTATACTATTTCCGCAAATATGTGAAAGCTGACATACATACTAAATGGCTTGTTTTAAGAATATTTTTTTATAAAAGGAATATTAGATGTATTTGTCACAAACAAATACTAATTACATACCTATTTGCTCCTAATTTCTATTAATCTTCACCTTTTTTGACTTTCTTTGGATGAAATTAAGCTGCAAAAAATGGTTCACAAGATCAAAACGAAGATAATGTCAACTAGATGTACTAATGATGACAATAAAGTTGAACCAAGGCAAGGCCTAACATTCACTTAATTAGTTAAATGTATTTTCATGCAACAGAAAAACTTTGATTAAAAGATAAATAGTAATAAGCAATAAATCAAAGAAAAATTTTGGATATAGATGGCATAGGGTTACTACCATTCAATGAAAAAGTGTAATACATTTCAAAATGGAGTTCATTATTTATTAAACTGCATAAACATCCTCATCAACATCTTCACAAACCCATTTGCACATCATCATTACTACTAGAGGCACCCCCATTAGTGGTAGGAAAAGATTCAGTTGTAGGACTATTTTCCATCTCTTCATCACCCATATCATACACCTCCCTTGGTTGATTTCAGTATCGCAACATACCAACCATCTTCTAAGGGATCTTTGCAATAAAAAACTTGCTTCACTTGTGATAAAAAGACATAAAGCTCATCAAGGATATATTCATTGGTGTGGATTAATTTAGAGAAATTCACTAATGTAAATCCATATTTGTCCTTCTTGATACCACTACTATTATTGACATCAGCCCAATCACATTTGAATATAAAAACCTTCAACTTTTGGAAATAATCTAACTCAATAAAAACATTAAGTATCCCATAATAATCAACATGTCCTTGGTAGGGTTAACATCACTAGCACTAGCATAGCTCATTGTCATACAAGTAAGAAGACAACCGGAATTTTGGGTTCTCCTCAATCTCTCTTGAGATTTAGTATGAAAGCAATATCCATTAATGATGTATCCTTTATAGCTCTTAACAATTCGGTTTGGTCCTTGTGCAAAAAATCTAACTTCTTATGTCACAATTCTTCCACGAGAAACCTAAAAAAGGTAATTATTGTATTTAGGTATGATTAAATAGTTATAAAGTTTTCATAGTTATTATGTTTTCAATACTTACAGTTTCACCCAACCATTCATGAAAAGTCTTGGTAAATTTCTTATGAACATCGCAAGCTTTATAAAGATGACTATGTATTTGAAAAGTCTTATATTCACTATAAGTAATTGTAACAAATATAAATAACTTGTAACTCGCAAAGTATGAGGCATAAAATTCTTAACTTATGTTTGTGGTGTTTCAATAGCTTCGTGGTGTAATAAAACATATCAATGTGCTTGTCTCCTTGATTTGTCATCCAATTCTATTATTTTGACTCTCCCTATTGGGTCTCTACCACTATGAAATAAATAAGACCCTACAAGTACATCATCACACACTTCTCTTAATTTCGTCCAGGCTTGTCAAATATTGTTTCAACGTCCTCTTGATATCTTGAACAAAAAGTTACACATTCCTCTGCCAAATACCCTTCAACAATAGACCCTGTAAGATATCATTTATTCTGCACATAATTTTTTAATTTGAGCAAGAACCTAAAACAAATAGGTGAAGCCAATAGCCTAAATAAATTTAATTATTATAGTACATTAATAGAATAAATTTATAAGGAAGAATGTTACCGTTCAATAGGGTACATCCATCGGTAATGAACATGTCCACCAAGTTTGGTTTGCAATGGAAGGTGTATAACCAAATGGAACATTATAGTGAAGAATGAAGGTGGTGAAAATCTTCTCTAACTGACATAAATCTATTGTTTCTTTATCTTGAAGCTTTTCAAGATCTTTAACCTTCAACACCTTTGACAAAGTTCTGAAAGGGCACAAGTCACTTTCTTTGGCATTGATGAGCGCATGGCAATTAGAAGCAAATCGTGGAGTAATATATGATGATCATGTAATTTTAGAGATTGAAGCTTTCGTTCTTTCTGGTTCACGCATCTTGATATATTTGAAGAATAACCATCTAGCACTTTAATGTCCTTTAATACTTGGCAAAATACATCCTTTTCTCATTTCATCATTGAATAAGAAGTAGGTGGCAACCTTGTTTTTCCATTAGGAAGATGGTCAACATGAAGGCCATGAAGAAACCCCATATCTGCTAAATCAAGTCTAGATTTTCAGTTATCCTTTGATTTCCCATCAATAGTAAGAATTGTACCAATAATATTTTCACAAACATTCATCTCAAAGTGCATCACATCAAGATTATGTCATAGAGATTATGCTCCCAATATGATAAATCAAAAAAATATCCCCCCAATATGCCCCATCTATGTCGCTATGTACTTCAACACTAGATGCTCCCCTCCTTTTTCTCGAGTCACCATCCGTCTTGAATTTTTATCAAGCCTTGTTTCACTCCTTTTCCATAATTGTATTGTGCATCTTTCAACATGACTAAAATTTTAGATGCACTAGTAGATGAAGGAGCTTCACGTAGCTCTATAGTACCATTAAATAGTTGTTTTTGGAACTTATATGGATGATGTTGTTGTAACCACCACCGATGACCCCATGAAACAAAACTTCTGCCCATTTGATAACCATCTTGAGGAAGTCTGTGTGACATAACATGGTCAAGTGTATTTTCCTTTGGTGCTCCAACCACATAATATTGTATAAGCAGGGAAAATCATTTATAGTCCATAATAAAGAATCTCGCAAACAAATATTTTTCTTAATGATGCATCATACATCTCAAAACAATCCCATAATTGTTTTAACTCTTTTGATTAGAGGCTATAGGTAGACATCAATGTCATTTCCTAAACCTTTATCTCTAGGAATAATCATGGACAGAATAAAAGAAGATTGTTTCATCCCTATCCATGGTGGCAGGTTGTAAGGAATCAAGACCACCAGCCAAGTACTATACGAAGAACTCAGTATCTTGAATGGATTAAAACCATCGGAGGAAAGTCCAAGCCTAACATTTCAAGGATTTGAAGCAAAGTCTGGGTCTGTTTGCATCAAATGTTTTCCATGCCTCAGCGTCGGCAGGTGCCTCCAATGGCCGTCATATGTATAGCCATCAGAATGGCAAGTCATGTCAACATAAGTCCTTAATGACATGAATATCCTTTGCAATCTAGGAATTAGAGGGAAATAACGCAAAACCTTAGTTGTTCTCTTATGAACCATGTCATCATCATTAGTGAAATGTTTGGTTAGATTCAGTAGATAACCAACGCGAACTACCGCACACCAGACAATCTTGTTGATGTTCTGTATCACCCCAGTAGAGCATGCAATCTTTAGGGCAAGCATGAATTTTCTTATAACCAAGTCCTAATTCTTTAATGACTTTATTCGATTTCGTGACTACTTCTAGGGATATTATCTAATGTGAAAAGTTCTTTAAAAATTCAATCAACTAGTCAAGTGCTTTCTCAGGTATCCCACACATGCATTTTAGATGAAAGAGGTGAATACAAAAATACAACCTAGAATGTTTTGATCCATCATAAAGTTTTTCATTCAGGACATCAAGTAATTTGTAAAACTTTGCTACTTCCATAGAAGGTTGTTCATCACTTTCCCCATTGTGGGTTTTGTCTACATTATTCAAATCATTTAATTCTTGCCTATTAGACTCCAAGTCTCCATGAACAACTTGATGCATGTTGAAGGCGTCACGTAACAATTCTTCAATGGCATCTTTGCTACTATGAGAGATTTGGGTTCGATGAGTAGAGTTCAAAGAAGCTGTGATGTTCAAAAACTACTCCATGCATTTGCCAATGCACATTCACACACTTTATGCAAGGACAAACAATCTTGTTGTCTTCACTTGAGTTATCAAATGCATAATTGAGAAATCCCTTAACTCCGTCTATATATTCTTCACTCAATCTTGATTTATTCATCCAACTCTTATTCATTTTTGATTAATATGTGTAAAAATTAATTAAAATTTTTTGTAAATTTAAGTTAATTGGGAAATAAAAAAAAAATCATCAATCTATATGTAATAATGGAAAATTTGTTTTAAACTTAAATTCATCTTTAGTACGATCTTTTGATGTTCTTCCTCTCATTAAAAAAAATTAGTTCTCATAACCAGCTTTTTTTCAATAGAAAGGAGACATGCATCTTACAAAACTATCAACATTAATAACACACAAAGATGCACAAACTATTTAATTCAACCATGACAAGGTCGCTACGGTTGAGAAGCTTCTGCCACTTACATTAGTCAAGGTAATTCGTAGTTTTATAGGGCACACAGGCTTTTATAGAAAATTCATTAAGGATTTCTCACTGATTGCTAGACCTTTGGCCAAGCTCTTAGAGAAGGACACACTATTTGACTTTAACCATGACTGCATAGCAGCATTTGAACATTTAAAAATAAGATGGGAGATTCTTTGGCATTGTCACTCAGGATCAGCTAAGGGCATTTTAGCGTAAATAGAACAACCATCAAAGCCCTTGATTTATGTTTTTATTGGTCCACTCTCTTTCAAGATGCTCACAGGTATGCATGAAATTGTGATAAATGTCAACACATAGGTAATATTTCTTGCAGCAATGAAATGCCTCAAAATGCTATTACTATATGCGAAATCTTTGATGTATTTGGTATTGATTTCATGGGACTATTTCCTACATCATTTGGTAAAAAATTTATTTTGGTTGCTATCAATTGTGAGTCCAAATGTGTAAAAGTGCAAGCTCTCCCTTCAAATGATGCTGGAGTTGTGATTAAATTTTTATAGAAATATATTCCCTAGATTTGGAACATCTAGGAAAATTTTGAGTGATAAGAGTACACATTTCTACAATGACAAGCTTATGAAAACCTTGAGGGAAGTATGGAGTGACACATAGACTAGCTACCCCTTATCATCCATACACAAGTGGCAGGTAGAAGTATATAATAGAAAGCTGAAACAAATCCTAAAAAAATCTGTAGCTCACCATCAGAGAGATTTGGTGGATAAATTGGATGATACCTTGTGGGTGTATAGGACTGCATGTAAAACACCCATAGAAACTTCACCATATAAACTAGTGTATGGGAAAGCCTGTCATCTCCTTGTAGAACTTGAACACAAAGCATATTGGTCAATAAAAAGCTTAAATCTTAATATTATTTTTGTATGGAGGAAGAGGAAGCTACAACTCCAAGAGCTTGAAGAATGGCGGATGACCGCTTAGGAGAATGCAGAAATATACTAAAGAGCACAAAAAGAAATACCATGACCAACACCTAAGATGCGGTAAGGAGTTTAAAGAAGGAGATCAAGTCCTTCTTTTCAATTTAAGCCTGAGGCTGATTCCTGGTAAGTTGAAATCAAGGTGGTCGAGACCATTCATTGTAACACGAGTTTTTACCTATGGTACTATAGAGATAACTCACCCGAAAGAGGTACATTTAAGATAAATGGTCATTGCTTAAAATATTATCTTGGGGAAAAATTTGGAATGACAAGGGGGAAGAATTAGATGTCTCGGAATCATCTTGAGGTAAAAGCAGGTATGTCAGGCTCATGACATAAAACAAGCGCTTCTTGGGAGGAAACCTAAGTAGTTTTCTATGCATTAGTTCGTTTAGTTTGTTCAGTTTTAATTTTAACTGTCTAGTGATTGAATAAAAAGTGGTATTTAATTTAGTAGTGTGAAGATGACTCAGCTCCAATGAACTCTATTAGTAAAATATGATTGTGGTGTCTAGTAGTATTATTAGGAATTGTTTTCATGCCGTTTGACATAGGAACAATCCTAAGTTTTTCATTGTAAGTATCACAACGGGCATGGTCAACCGATTATACACCCATTGTGATGCACTATCAGAGAGATAGTATTTTCTAAATAAATTTGAGTGAGTCTGTAATCATCCCAAAATGGTCGTGGTCATGGCTGTGGTAACCTTAATTTTTTAGAGTTCTAGCATGGTGTCGTCACACCCGTGGTAAGGCCGTTGTGAGCATAACGAGCCCTAAAAATGGCAGTTACCAACACTTAGAAGATTTTGAACCGTAAATAAGTTGACAATGGTCCCATAAAGTTCCCGTAATGGTCGTGGTGTCTCAAAAAATTGGATAGATGAATAATGACCATTATCAACCCATTGTACAAGCCATTCTGAGGTGATATAGATCCACCGATGG